>NW_028018456.1:0-704 GCF_054177405.1 Leptonychotes weddellii
GGCTGACAGCCGCAGCCAGCCTTAAGTGGTGGCAGAAAGCGGCGGCAGGCGGCAGGGGCAGGTGGCAGGGGGAGGCAGGCCGCAGTGGCGGCAGGCAGTGAGGGCAGCAGGCGGCAGCGGCGTCAGGCGGCGGTGGTGGCAGGTGGTGGGGGCAGCGGGGGGCTGCAGGGGCTGCGGCAGCAGGTGGCGGTGGTAGGCAGGCAGCGTTGGCAGGCATCGTAGAGGTTAGGCAACGGAGGCTGGTGGCAGCAGAGGAGGTGCAGGCGGCGGGCTGCAGGTGGTGGCGGTAGGCAGCGGTAAGCGGCAGCAGGGGGTGCGGGCAGGCAGGCGGAGGCAGGGGGACGCAGGCAAGGGCGGCAGGCCGCAGGCAGGTGGCTGGGGCGGTAGGCAGCGGTAACTGGCAGCAGCTGGCGGGGGCAGCAGCCCGGTGGTGGTAGGGGCAGCGTCAGCGCTGGGCAGCCAGCGCCAGCAAGCAGCAGGCGGCAGAGGGCGGCAGCGTGGGGCAGCGGCGTCGGAGGTCAGCAGCGGCGTCTGCGATGGGAAGCGGGTGTCAGTGGTGGTAGCCGGGGGCAGTGGCGGTGTGGCTGGGAGCAGAGGGAGCTGGGCGCAGCGGCGTCGTTGGAACCCTAGCATGCTGCGGTTCTGAGGAAGAGGGTGCCCCTCAGCCTGGTATCCGCGGGGGGCAGAGGGGGCCACCCGGGACC
>NW_028018457.1:0-704 GCF_054177405.1 Leptonychotes weddellii
AAGCCTGCTTCTCCCTCCCCCACTCCCCCTGCTTGTGTTCCCTCTCTGGCTGTGTCTCTCTCTGTCATATAAATAAAATCTTTAAAAAAAAAAAAAGATTTTATTTATTTATTTATTTATTTATTTATTTGCGAGACGAGAGAGAGAAGGCAGAAGGAGAGGGAGAAGCAGACTCCCTGCTGACCAGGGACCCCGACTTGGGGCTCGATCCCAGGACCCTGGAATCATGACCTGAGCCAAAGGCAGACACTTAACTAACTGAGCCACCCAGGCGCTCCTTGGAAATCGAATTTTAAATGGCAATAATTTTGTATTTATTCATCCAACCAAATTTTCTCTGGCACATACTGGAAAAATGACCAAAAAATTCTAGGAAAATTCCACCAAACTATCGATGGTGGTTCTCTTCATGGGTAGGAGGGTTACGGGGGTCCTTATTTTCTACGTGGACTTGCCAGCTCAGACATTGTCTTTCCTCCCTTCCATTTTTTTTTTAAACTAAGTACACATCTTCCTTCTGTCCTATAAAAACAAGTCATTTCCGGTGGGAAAATTGGGCTTCTTGGCCAGATTCACGGTCTCTGAGGGGTGAGGAGATGGGTGGAGTTGGGGTTGGAGGGTCAGAGAACAGTGAGGTGTGGCCAAGAAATCTCAAGTACTGGGAGAGATGGAATACACGGGCAGGAGGCCAGACCACCAGGGCC
>NW_028018458.1:0-704 GCF_054177405.1 Leptonychotes weddellii
AGCGGGGGAAATCGGAGGGGTAGATGAATCATGAGAGATGATGGACTCTGAAAAACAAACTGAGGGTTCTAGAGGGGAGGGGGGTGGGAGGATGGGTTAGCCTGGTGGTGGGTATTGAGGAGGGCACATTCTGCATGGAGCACAGGGTGTTATGCACAAACAATGAATCATGGAACACTTCATCTAAAACTAATGATGTAATGTATGGGGATTAACATAAGAATAAAAAAAAGAAAACAAAAGGCAACTTACTAAATGAAAGTATTTGCAAATCATATATCCAATGAGGGTTTAATATCTAAAATATGTAAATAACTCACGCAACTCAATAACAAAAAAATCAAACCATGTGAAAAAAAAAAAAAGAGTAGTTCTCCCAACCAAAAGAACTTTAAAATTTGACAAAATCCATATATCCAAAGGCAGTATATGAATGAAGAGAAAAATTGCTTGCTTGTGGAAATAATAACTGAGAATATTTATCTCATGGGATTATATAGATGTTTCCAGAAAGCAAATAAAAATTGAATGATATAAGTAAGCCTAGTTTACTTCTAGTTTTACATTAGAAACCTTTGGGACCAGTAATAAATTTAGGCCACTAGGACACTACTTAAGCTATCCTGCCAACCTCAAATAGCAATTTATTGCTCTCCTAGATTAATACTTAAGTCCTGGGTAAATCTGGAGATATATACATATAT
>NW_028018459.1:0-11209 GCF_054177405.1 Leptonychotes weddellii
AAAAAAAAAGAAGAAGATAGCAGGAGGGGAAGAATGAAGGGGGGGAAATTGGAGGGGGAGACGAACCATGAGAGTCGATGGACACTGAAATACAAAGTGAGGGTTCTAGAGTGGATGGGGGTGGGGGGATGGGTTAGCCTGATGATGGGTATTAAAGAGGGCACATTCTGCATGGAGCACTGGGTGTCATGCACAAACAATGAATCATGGAACACTACATCAAAAACTAATGATGTAATGTATGGTGATTAACATAACATAATAAAATAAAATTCAAAAAAAAATAAATAAAACCCTCCAAGTGTCAGCGGTAATGACTAACCATATTTAAGGACGGATTCACTGAGCTCTAGTTCTCACTCATCTTTCAAGACAGCCATTGTGTTCCCTCTTTTTCTTTGGGAAAGAAAAAAAAATTACATGCAAATACTTTAATTGGCTCCAAGAGAATAAGTTTCTCTAGAGGAGAAACACATTGCAGTGAACTTACTTCATCTTGCACGGATGGTAGTCCACTTCCCGCCTTGTACGGCAGGTCTGAATCGTTCAACACCTGACGTGACAGGTCTCACTCTAGCACATAAAATGGTAACAATAACAGGAATAACATAGGAGGAAGCAGAAGGAGACGCAGAAGCAAACCGAGGAGAAGGAAGGGAAGAAGAAGAAGAGCAGGAAGAGAAGGAAGAAGGGGGTTACGGTTCTAGCTGCAAATCGGGAAGAACGGTAACTGCGGGAATTGGCTCTGCTGGCTTTCAGGTATAACGGGGTATTTTACAAGCAAGGAGGAGAGGGGCAAGTACGTTTGAATCACACGGCTGCAGTAAAAACCCTCCAGCACTTCAAGTTCATGTGTGTAATTACATCCCCGGGAGTGAGAACCAGCTCTGTGAGGAAAGGTCACGCATCACTGCCCAGGGCTCACATCTCAAGCAGGTAGAAGGACCAAGAATGCATCCCGCATCTGTCCCCTTCCGGATGCTCCCCTCGCGCAGCCAGGGACTCAGATATAAAGCTATCTTTACTCCTTCCTTGCTTCTCAACTGACAGGTGTTTACAAATCTAAGGATTCTGTTATCGTACTGGAGCCTGGGAGGAAATTCTTCTCAGACTGTGGTGATACGGAACTCAGATGAAACAGAGGAGAACATACTCTCGAAATCTAAAAACACAACAAATACGTCGGTAAATTACACCAAGTTAAGAAGTATGTGGTAACGATTAAGTAAATACACTGGGCAGAAACATCCTCCCAGTTGGCTTTCAAACTCCTGTCTTCTTAATGTCAGTTTACAGTAATAATTCAAGACGTCAACTATATATCAGAACATGTTTTCTAGTGACAAATTTTTTTAACACATCATTTAAGAAAGATGGGAAAAAAGACAATTTTCACGTCGAGACGAAGTTCCAGGGCAAATTATGGAAAATGCTACAACTGTGCAATTTGTCAAGGTCATCTGAAGTCTTTTAAAATGTGTATATAAGCATGCATTTAAAAAATATCTATCTCCAGTGCTGAATGGGGCTCCCTGCTCAGCGTGGAGTCTGCTTCTCCCTCTCCCCCTGCCCCTTCCCCCTTCTCGTTCTCTCTCAAATAAAATCTTTAAAAAAAAATATTTAAAAATGAGTCACCCAACTCGTGAATTAAAGACAGAGATTGTACACATGACTAAGAAAAGGTTAAAATACAACAAAAACTTCTTCCTCAGGAATGCAAATTCTCAGCCCAATGAGCCACAAACAAAACAGAACAATTGACTGTTTTTTTAAAGATTTTTTTTTTAATTTATTTGGCACAGAGAGCCCAAGCAGGAGGAATGGCAGTGGCAGAGGGAAAAGCAGACTCCCCGCTGAGCAGGGAGCCCGATGTGGGGCTCGATCCCAGGACCCTGGGATCATGACGTGAGCTGAAGGCAGACGCTTAACAGACTGAGCCACCCAGGCGTCCCTGCATTTTTTTTTCTTTAGCACGAAATGTAAATATAAATAAGTGGTTTTCACAATTGGATACTCAGAACGCAGCTTCCAAATACCATAGACAAGTATTCGCCTTTACAGAGCCAATATCCACGAAGTTGAGGTGCTTAGATTTTTAGTTTCATCCGTAACCAAAGATTCAGTTTTCCACCGCACTCTTACTAGAAAGCTCTTACTTTCTTTTTGTCCGTTTTGTACTCGTGAGGAGGAACAAGTTAATGAAGTGATGTTTAGGAGTTAATAATAAGGAATCCCTGGAATAAAACCTGCTCATCTAGGGGCACCTGGGTGGCTCAGTTGTTAAGCATCTGCGTTGGACTCAGGTCATGATCCCAGGGTCCTGGGATCGAGCCCCACATCGGGCTCCCTGCTCCACGGGGAGCCTGCTTCTCCCTCTCCCACTCCCCTCCCCATGCTCTCTGTCTCTCTGACAAATAAATAAATAAAATCTTTTTTAAAAACGTAGTCCAGGGCGCCTGGGTGGCTCAGTCGTTAAGCGTCTGCCTTCGGCTCAGGTCATGATCCCGGGGTCCTGGGATCGAGCCCCACATCGGGCTCCCTGCTCTGCGGGAAGCCTGCTTCTCCCTCTCCCACTCCCCCAACTTGTGCTCTATCAAATAAATAAGCAAAATCTTTTTTAAAAAAAGTTACCTTAGTTCTTTTTGCTCCATTGTATTCAACCACCTGTAACCCGGCTAAAGATTTGTTTAGAACGTAAAATGCACGTTCACAGGGAAAGCAAAACCTCTCTGAATGCATTCCAAGTTCAATCCCTGTGATTTCTGCATAGATTTCCTCAGCCACTTTCAACCCTCCAATCATCTTTCCTTTTCCACTTAAACAACCACAACCCGAGGGCTGATGTCCTGTTGACACTGCAACAAGTCACTTCATCTTGTATTCACTGCCCACACATCAGGGGAAAATATTTTTTAGGTCTTATAGCCATCCTCTCCGCCCCCGATTTCTCAGCAGCTTTCCTGGGATTTTACTGTTGGATGCATATTTTTATTAGCCTAGCAACACAGTTTTTATTTTGTTAGAATGGTTGAATCGTAACAACATAAAGATTCCTATACCAGCAACAGACTGAAAATGCATAATTTTAAAAAGAAACGGTGCATGTTAATTTTCCAAAAGTTATGATTTACATTAGCATCAAATATATAGCTCACTATATGTGTTATAGAGATATGAATCTATATGTCATATATGTGTGTATATGTACTTGGATAAACATATTATGTGTATGTATGAATGCATGCATATGTGAGTGCAGAAAATACAGTTAACGAATGAGATAAAATAATTTAAGAAAAATAAGATACTGTATCGCACAATATTAAAAATAGACGCATGCCGGGAGCGCCTGGCTGGCTCAGTCAATACAGCATGAGACTCTTGATCTCAGGTTTGCAAATTCGAGCCCCACACTGGAGGTAGAGATGACTTAAAAATAAAAAACTTTAAGGGGCACCTGGGTGGCTCAGTGGGTTAAGCGTCTGCCTTCGGCTCAGGTCATGATCTCGGGGTCCTGGGATCGAGCCCCGCATCGGGCTCCCTGCTCCGCGGGGAGTCTGCTTCTCCCTCTCCCTCTGCTCCTCCCTGCACTTGTGCTCTCTCTCAAATAAAATCTTTTTAAAATATATATATGCCAATGACCGGCAATACGCACATATAAGGAGACTCTTCATTAGTATCTTTATCAGTTCCACATAGGTGCAATCAAATGCCTCACTGCTCTCTTTGTAAATGTAGACAAGTGGTCTCAAGACAATGAAGATGGGCTCTTTGTCCCTTGCATGATTCCAGAGCTTGCCATTTAGGGCTGGCTCCTGGACTCCAGATCCACCATGTAGCTCTAAAGGGGGTGGGAACGTTTCTCTGAGGTGGTTCAATATTTTGGCCAATAACCTCCTATAAGTGATTCTCCTCTTAAACTAGCTGGTGGGGGAGGGGCGGCTCTGGTTGGTGAGCAGACCATGAATGATATACTACATATGATGGATTATTTTCATGTGTATACTTTTACATGGTTGATTGTCCAGCAGACACAATCCTATATGACCTGGAATCGATTTGCCATGTATTACAAAGACCCAGGGCATCCTGAGAGCTTCCTCTATCACCAGTGATAACTAGTTGTCTAGACCAATGACCTGTCTGTTTATCAACTTCCCAGAGACAATATACTTTTGTGTAGATAATGAGTAACGTTAGTATCGAAAACCTATAATACTTGAATGTCTACAACTCTTTCTGTCTAGATTTAGGACTCCATTGCAACAAACAAAAACTATGGTCATTTTAAAAATTCCAGTAAAACTTCATGGTCACTTAGGTGTTAATGATGTCTTCACACACATGTGTTGACATTTTAAGAATTACGAATTTTACTTAAGTGAGTCTTTGATGTGACGGCCGTTGTATTGCCAAGAACTGAATTTAAAAAATAACTTTACAATTTCTAGTTAATTCATCATTTGAAAAATGTATTCAATTCACATTATGTCTTAAGAATTAAAGTTTGATTAGATAATATAACTCAATTTCCCAGGAAATAGAGGAGTTAATTTCCTTAAGGAATTATCTCAATATATAAAACAGAGTAGAATTTCAGGATGCCACCTTTTTATCTGCATTAAGATTTCCACTTGTTTGTTAGTGAAAAGAATAATCAGATCTCTTTCAAGCTTCATAAATATTCAAGCGATGCTCTGTACTCTCCCCTTATTTTATTTACTCTTTATTGACATCTGCAATGCCGATTTTATATCGTGGGAATTAACCCACTGATTTGTGCTTACATCTTTTCCAGTGACTCGACAGGAGTAAAACCCTAGGCCACCAAAAGGAGGTTGCACTAATCTTTATAGATGAATTAAATGAACATTCTTCTAACATGTGTATTTTGAGCATTATTGGCGGAGATCTAGATTTCAAAAGTTGACTAAACAGTTTTCGGTTCTAGAGCTCCAGAGTGGAACGGAACAGTATCGTGAAAAACAAATTGCAATGTAAAGTTACATGGTGATTTTTAAACTTGCATGTCTCTGTCACACGCCTTACATTATACATATGAAGAGCAACTGGGTCCTTTGCAATATGTCTATTTGAATATTTTAGGCTCCTCATGAGCTTGCAAAATATTGGCAATTACATTAAATCTTAGTCATCTTTACGGAGCAAAAGAACTCAGCATCTAACCTTGCTCCCTCCAAAGTTTCAAACAGGAGCCCATCATGTATGGAGTGTGCAAAAAAGTAAGAAATCTGGAAAATAATGCACTCTGTGGGAAGAACCCAGAAAGTGGATTCAGAAGAAATTGATCGGCTTGGAAATAAGCAAGTTTAATAGGTTTTGGCGGGTCCTGCTGAAATTCTTTCCTGACCCTCCCCACTGCCCAGAAATTTAAGGTAAGAAAGGAAATTATATCATGAAAATCTCAAGATTTATGTGGTTTGCATCAGGCAAAACTGCTGTGCAGATGATGTACCAGAATTTAACAGAGAGAGAGAAGCTTATCTTTGGGATTTAGTTAGCCTATATGGTTCCAAGAAAATTTACTTTTTCGGATGACTTAGCCTAAGACATGGGTCCACTCCCACGTTCTGAAACACTGGCTTTTGTTAGGTAACAATTTTTGGTTTTCTCTGAGATTTCTAGATATTTCTTCTTGGACTCCAACACAGGATCGTCTTCCTCTGCCCTGCTCTCATAGCTCCCTGTTCTTTATAGACATTAATAGGTTCATAGTCTGGTCGTATCCAAAACCAGCCTCACCGAGAAGTTGTGTTCAATCATTTCAAGCATCATCTAAAAACTAGTGAGTTTTCTTTCTACAAACCTCACAAGCCACACACCACTTAATTCTCTCCTTAGATCTACAGCTTGCATGGTCAATGGATTTGCATCTTGTAGACACAGCAAGAAGTTGGTCTCACAATTTCTCTCTTCTTAAAAAGTGTTTCTACCATGTTTATTTTTATAAGTGACAGGTTAGATTGGTTTTGCCCCCTTTTTGTTCTTCTAAAGGGTTTGTCTGTTTTATTTAAATATGTTTTCCTTTTGAATTGTGTCTCCTAACCTGTTTTTCCTCTTCTGGTCCATCCTCCTTCAGATAATCTTTATGTTGAGACTCTCATACTCCTTATCCATCTTTTTATTTTTCTCCTTTTTTTCTTCCTTTAATTTCATTTGCCTTGCTAACACAACAGGCTGAGCCTCTTTGAGCTCACTTAGAAGTCTACAGACTAAAATTGCACCTCTCAATTCATTAAAGTGAAAAATGAAATACCCCCTTTTATAAAGAGTGAAGAAATTAAATTTTCATTATTTGAAACTCTCCTTTTAAATATTTTCACATAATTTTGCTTATCTTTTTTGCATAATGATATTTCTCTTTGGAGATAAAACAAATAAATCCCCTGCTATAAAGACACGGCCTATCATAATTTAGTTTTTGTGAACTTTTATTATTTTACAATCTCAGTTTACTGACTGATATTAGTGTATTATTGGAATAAAAAACAGAGTGAAGTTAAGGTTAGTGTATTATCAGGATGAACCAATAAAGGAAAATCAGCAATTCAAATTATTTAGGCTCTCAGGAAAAAAACAAAGGGAAGATTTGCATAAATGAGAATGTTGCATAAATATCTGACATTAGAACAGATGAAGGCCAATAACCATTTATAAAACAGATTAAGTATCTAAATTTTACAAGAAACATCTGGGTTAAAGATATTACACCAAATTTATTTTCTCCATAATACATATCAAATATTTTAAAACGTAAAGGAGGAAAATACCGACGTCCAATTTTTAGTTGATTCTTATAAACTATTAACCAAGTATATTAGATAAACTCATATTTAAACTGTTTTTCTTTGTGACTTATGGGTTTGCTCAAAAAAACAAACACCATACACACGTATACATAATATATGTAAGGAAGCAAAATATTTAAAGTATAAGGAATAACAGGTCTTTTCTAGTAATCAGAATTTTTCTTGTTCAAATATATAAACCCTTATTCATCTCTATAAGCCAACCAAAGTACCTGATAAAATTTTAAGAAAACCTACCTAATTCATTAACTATTTTCAAAACTATTCTAAATATAGCATTTTCCCCCAAATATTTCAGAGTAGTAAGTGGAATCCCTTTTGCCAAATTCCAACAAAAGCTAGGGGGACTCAATTTGGATAAAGCAGCAGGTGTATGTTAAAAATAGATGCATGGGGGGGGGCACCTGGGTGGCTCAGTTGGTTACAGGAACGGGTATTGATTTCCGCTCAGGTCATGATCTCAGGGTTGTGGGATCGAGCCCCACATTGCGTTCTGCACTCAACGGGGAGGCTGCTTGGGATTCTCTCTCCCTCTGTCCCTTCCCCCACTCATGCACTCTCTAAAATAAATCTTATAAAAAAAAATAGATGCATTGGTGTCTCTGAGAAATGCTGATTGAAGAAGCTAATACACACAGTTTGACCCCACCTGAAGTCGCTTCATGGTTACTTTCTGAAGCCGCCAGGCCACTCTTCTGTCCATGAGCATTGTAACGAAAGCACGGGTTTTCGGGAGTTTTTATAAAGGGCTTAACTGACTTGCCTGTGGGGAGTTTGTAAATGCTGGTTTAACGAGCTGTCGGCGTCCCTCTTTTAAGAAGTATTCATCTAATTTCTAAAGACACTGGTTTCTCCTCTTTCATTTCTATGGCGTCATTCCAAGATTTCTGGCATGACCTCCATTTACAAGTATTTAATTGTTTAGGTTACTCACTATATATATCAAAGACCATCCACTGAATGTTAGAGGGTTGGTTTTCTTTCTGGCGAAGGCTCCCCATACGTGCCATAGCTTTATCAGAACTGAAAGCTTCTCCTGGACTGACCGCATATGGAGACCATCGTTGGTCTAGGAATCCCATCCCGTGGATGTTCGTTACTGCGGCCACAATGAGCAACCACGAAACGTGAGGCTTAACGAAGGAACGGGCTCTGCAACTCGGGATTAGAGGAACACAGGCTCGAGCCGCGGCAGGCCCTCCCGCCCGCCTGCACAAACACAGGGTGTCGTGGCCACCAAGACGAAACTTGGTCCCTACTTCCCATATTCCCAAACGGCAGGAAATACCAACATCCTCGAGGCAAATACAAACGCAGCAGATAACCACATTCTCTGCTACCTTAAATAGCCACTTAGCCCTAGGGGTGGAACACAGCCAACAAACTGAATCCAGTCCTCTATGAGTACCACGAGTGTAGTTGGAATCACACCCAGGAATACATCTGGCCAAGAATCAGATTCTCTAAATAAAAAAAAAAATCTAAAAAAAAAAAAAAAAAAGGGCGCCTGGGTGGCTCAGTTGGTTAAGCGACTGCCTTCGGCTCAGGTCATGGTCCTGGAGTCCCGGGATCGAGTCCCGTGTCGGGCTCCCTGCTCGACAGGGAGTCTGCTTCTCCCTCTGATCCTCCTCCTTCTCATGCTCTCTCTCTCTCATTCTCTGTCTCGCAAATAAATAAAAAAAAAAATCTAAAAAAAAAAAAAAAAAGAATCAGATTCTCAACCCAGAGCCAATACACTCCGCCATTTAACGTGAACTTCGACGATGAGCCTGAAGAAGGTGACCAGACATTCAACGGGTACAAAGACAGGTAAAGAAAAATGAATGCTCACCTGTCAGTGGGCGGCCTCGAAAGCAGCCGTTATCAATCCATACACACACTCCCTTCTTCCCGCTTTCTCTGCCTCTCTCTCCCCCGCATTTTCAGTTTTTACCGCTCTCCCAAATCATGGTCATTAGCCTATAAACATGCTTTCGTATCAAAAAAACATCTGAAAACGCTTGCTAGGCTCCAAAGCCCGCAAACAGCGACAGACTCAGTTCCGTGATTCCCTACGTGCATCTGCGTGAAACAGGATCAAGGTTTCATCAGCCTACGGTGTGTGTCACCGTGGCATTTCATACACTTACCCCAGGTGACGTGTCACTGCTCTGTGTATTCTGATGTCATAATACTCCAGTGACGCCCACTGATGACCTCAGCCTGGACCACCTGCCAGGGTTCCAGGGTCAAACTGGCCAATTTCCCACCTGGATGGGAAGTGAGAGAGAGAGCCGGATTTGAAGTAAAGATCACACCCCCCCCCCCCCGGGTGAAAATCATTGGTTGGTGAGACAGGTGAGGAATTCAGGGCGTGGTATGGGGAGGAAGGGGAAGATTTGGTGGTGAGGAGGGCATTAGTGAGAATAAACAGCTACTGAGGGGTTGTTTTTCATAGTCTCGAAGAAGGGAATGCTCCTTGGGCAAGATGGTAGCTGTAGACCTCCGGAGGAGTGAGAATCAAGCTGTATTTGGATGGTCGACCTAACAGTGATGAGTGGAGAAGTGGATAAGAAATGTAAAGTCTCTCTCTCTTTTTTTTTTTTTTTATTTGGCAGAGAGCACACAGCAGAGGGAACGGCAGGCAGAGGGAAAGGGTGAAGCAGGTTCCCAGCTAAGCAGGGAGACCAACGTGGAGCTTGATCCCAGGACCCTGAGATCACGACCTGAGCCGAAGGCAGACGCTTAACGGACCGAGCCCCCAAGGTGCCCCAAGGAATGTAAAGTCTTGTTTTGATTCGGGTAACGTGGCAGATAACAAGGCCACTGCGTGGGATGCAGAAGCCTAGAAAAAACAAGCTTGGGATTTGATACATTTCGTTCAATAGGTCTATTTGAGGGCCAACTTTCGTTGGATCGTTTAAAGCCTAACTTGGAAAAATGACTGTTTAAAAAAGTAGAATAAAAAGGAATGAAGGGATGGAGGGTAAAGTAAGAAGGGAAACGGAATGATTGAATTGCATGTTGTATGGATCTTGCTGCTTCTCCCATATCCCGTTCCATCCTCAAGGTAGAATCTTGGGCGTTCTAGGAAAAGCACCGTTATGGTAAGGATTTTCTCGACCAGCGCAGGGAGTGATCATCTGTCAGTCCCTTAGGAAAGGGGAGATTTGAGGGGCGCCTGGGTGGCTCCCTCAGTAAAGCGTCTGCCTTCGGCTGGGGTCATGATCCCTGGGTCCTGGGATGGAGTCATGTGTCAGGCTTTGTGCTCAGTGGGAAATCTGCTTCTCCCTCTGGCCCTCCCCAAAACTTGAGTACTCTCTCTCAAATAAACAAATCTTAAAAAAAGAAAGAAAATGGGAGAGTTGCATCCTCCCTTGTTTGACTCTGGGGTTTACGGTCCGTCTGGCATTCCATCCGCGACGGGAGTTTCCTTGTGTCCTGATTTTTATTCTTACGGGGTTCAGAAATGACGGTAACTAAGGTAAATGGGAGTTTGCTCCTCCAGATAACTCTGTCTTTTAAACACCTAACTGTCCCAGCCTTAAAGGGAAATTTATAGCCTTTTTGGAGTGTGAATTATTCTCCATTCATGTTTCCTTAACTCCGTAGATAAGAATAAAGAAGCACATTTCAAGTTAAATCCTAAAGCTCATCTGTTACTGCACGTAATAGCATGAAATTAAAATGTTCCCTTCCTCTTCTATTTGGAAATAGCGAGGACTAATGAATTATTCTCTAAATCAACTATTTTAGGATCCCATTTACGGCCTCTCCTGCCGGCCATCCCCGCTCCAGGCAGAAATCATGTTTTTGCTCCCGGCCTTCGCAGGGAACATTCCCCCATTTGTAACATCAATGGTTTGACTAGGAAACATTACCAAATCAAACGTTACTGCTCCGTGATTAAAATGACCTTAAGGATAATAACAGTAGAAAGCTTCCGACTCCACTCGGACTCCAATTTCACCAACCTTGAAATTCCATGCCAGCACCCGAAATCATTCTTGGGGAAATCTTTCTCTTTTTTTTTTTTTTTGCAAAAGATACAAATAAAAATAAATAAAAACGAGCAGCGCCTGGGTGGCTCAGGCAGTGAAGCGTCTGCCTTTGGTTCAGGTCATGATCTCAGGGGTCGTGGGATGGAGGCCCACATGAGGCTCCCTGCTCAGCGGGGAGTCTGCTTCTCCTTGTCTCTCCCCCCCGGATCCTGCTCATGCTCTCTCTCATGCTCTTTGTCTCTTAAGAGGAATAAATAAAATCTTTTAAAAAAGAAAGAAAGAAAAGAAAAGCATACGCGCTCCCTTTCACCTTGTAGGATGAGGCAGCGGAGATGCATCATCATCCCAGCGGTAGGTGCACGACGTTTGTCAAGCACATAGAATACTATTCAGAAGGCG
>NW_028018460.1:0-704 GCF_054177405.1 Leptonychotes weddellii
AAAAAAATTTAATTCCAGTTAACAGTTATATTAGTTTCAGGTGTATCATATAGTGATTTAACAATTCCATATCTTAGTTAGTGCTCATGATGATAAATGTACTCTTAATCCCCATCACCTATTTCACCCATCCCCTCAGCCACCACCCCCCTGGTAACCATCTATTTGTTCTCTACAGTTCTGAGTCTGTTTTTTGGCTTGTCTCTTTTTTTTTTTTTCCTTTGTTCATTTCTTTCTTAAATTCCAAATATGAGTGAAATCATATGGTATTTGTCTTTCTCTGACTGGCTTATTTCACTTAGCACAATACTCTCTAGATCCATTCATGTTGTTGCAAATGCCAAGATTTCATTTTTTTTTTTATGGCTGAATAATATTCCTCTGTGTGTGTGTGTGTATGTGTGTCTACACACACACATCTTTATCCATTCATCAACTGATGGACACTTTGGGCTGATTCCATATACTGGCTATTGTAAATAATGCTGCAATAAACATAGGGGTGGGGCGCCTGGGTGGCTCAGTTGGTTGGGCGACTGCCTTCGGCTCAGGTCATGATCCTGGAGTCCCGGGATCGAGTCCCGCATCGGGCTCCCTGCTCGGCGGGGAGTCTGCTTCTCCCTCTGACCCTCCTCCCTCTCATGCTCTCTGTCTCTCATTCTCTCTGTCTCAAATAAATAAATAAAATCTTTAAAAAAAAATAA
>NW_028018461.1:0-704 GCF_054177405.1 Leptonychotes weddellii
CGCCTGGGTGGCTCAGTTGGTTAAGCGACTGCCTTCGGCTCAGGTCATGATCCTGGAGTCCCTGGATCGAGTCCCGCATCGGGCTCCCTGCTCGGCAGGGAGTCTGCTTCTCCCTCTGACCCTCCCCCCTCTCATGTGCTCTCTCTCATTCTCTCTCTCTCTCAAATAAATAAATAAAATCTTTAAAAAAAAAAAATGAATAAATAAAATCTTTAAAAAACAAGAACAAAAAACCAACATATAGCATGTTGTTAAGTAAACTGGTTACATGCCGATCTCTCCTATAGAGCTTCTCTTTTCTCTTCTTCTGTTTTTTTTTTTTTTGGAGAGAGAGAGCATGCAAGTGGGGGGAGAGGGGCAGAGGGAGAGAGAGAATCTCAAGCAGGCTCCATACCCAGTGCAGAGCCTGACATGGGGCTCCATCTCACGACCCTGAGATCATTACCTGAGCTGAAATCAAGAGTCTTTTCTCTTCTTTTTTTTTTTTTTAAGATTTTATTTATTTGAGAGAGAGAATGAGAGAGAGCACATGAGAGGGGGGAGGGTCAGAGGGAGAAGCAGACTCCCTGCCGAGCAGGGAGCCCGATGCGGGACTCGATCCAGGGACTCCAGGATCATGACCTGAGCCGAAGGCAGTCGCTTAACCAACTGAGCCACCCAGGCGCCCCTTTTCTCTTCTTTTTATTTCTATCTTGAGTTGTCCT
>NW_028018462.1:0-704 GCF_054177405.1 Leptonychotes weddellii
CCTCTTTATTAGCCTGGCACGCAGTTGTAGAAAAAATTAGGATGACCAAAATAAAGCGTAAGCAATATTGTTTTAGCATAAGAACCTACTGAGGTTGTTTTATTAATCTGGCTTGTTATGCCATTCTGCCATAGCTTCTAACTTAGCTATTTATAATTCCTTATCGTAAAATCTATCTAAAGCTTGATCATAGTAATTAATATAGATAGTATTTTTATGCACTCCCCATTTAAAATTTGTTAAGAATTTATTAGTTCTAAAATGATTTCTATCTAAGCTTTCAAGAAAATTAGCAGCTTTCAATGCATCTTTCTCAGTTTTATATGAAATAATATAGACACCCTGTCCTCCATCATATGCTTCACTTACAAGGAAATTTGTACCACTAATATAACAGCTATTGTTTAAAATCTTCTCACTAAATTCTAAAATCAACTTCTCTTTAATAGCATTTTCAGTATTGATGCTTTTTTTAAAAGTTATATCAGTGTTTTCAGTAGACAGGTTTGCTTCTTTTACGCCAAGAATAAAGAACTCTTCATATAGTTCTTGAATAGGCTCTACAGAACAATCTACGCTTGATTTTAGGCTAAGGTCATTCCTTTTGCTGTCTGTCGATTTTAAGTTGCTCTTCCCAAAGGAAATCTCTGCTGCACATCCTAATGTCAATAGCATTATTAAAAATACCATTTTTTTCATAAAAC
>NW_028018463.1:0-704 GCF_054177405.1 Leptonychotes weddellii
TGGATATCTTCTTTTGGGATGGGCTTTTTAAAATATTTCTGCTCATTAATACACTAGGTTGTTTCTCATTTTCTTTGTGATTTATAAGAGTTCTTGATATATTTTGGATGAGTGTTTTGTCAGATACATACATTGAAAAGAATCATTTCTGGTCTGTAGATGGCTTTGCATTTTTTTTTTTAAGATTTTATTTATTTATTCATGAGAGACACAGAGAGAGAGAGAGAGAAGCAGAGGGAGAAGCAGGCTTCCCGCTAAGCAGGGAGCCCGATGCGGGACTCGATCCCAGGACCCTGGGATCATGACCTGAGCCGAAAGTAGACGCTTAACTGACTGAGGCACCCAGGCGTCCCTTCACATACATTTTAAAATTGGTTTGCCATTTTCTTCACAAATACCTACAGCAATCTTGATCAAAATAATATTAATTTGTTATCCTAACAAAACTGAGGCTTGCAATCAACGAACATGCTACCTATTTCTCTGTTTACTAGTCTTCTTCAATTTCTCACAGCAATAGTTTTTAGGGGTCTTGGGTCTGCTTCATTTTTATATATTCATAAGCATTTAATAATTTTGGATGTTACTCTCTATTGCGTTTTACTGAATTTCATTTTCTCACTACTAATTGTCCCTGCAGAGAGATACAATAGATTGTGAAATCAACTTATTTAAGGTATAATTTAGGTACAATAGACTGCATG
>NW_028018464.1:0-704 GCF_054177405.1 Leptonychotes weddellii
GCATTATGGCTCGAATTATGAGTTCTCCTGACACTTCTTTCTAGGATCTGTGTCTGCAGTTTGGAGGAGCTTTTCCCAGTAACAGGCCTTTTGTCCCACTAAAGTGGACCATGGTGAAAAAGAGTGCTAAAACATGATAATATAATATTCAAGACTGCCCCTTGGAAGCCTTGTTGCTATTGCTGTTGTTGGAAAGTCTGAGAGTTTTTGAAAGCCATTAACAAATCTTAGAGCGCAGCATGTAGGGACCACGTAGCAATTGTCCTCTAAGTTTGGTACTAATCCTATACTTTCAAATACTATATTTAATTCTGGGCTTGGTATCTAAAAGGAGACAAAGAACTTGGAAAGAGTTTAAAGGAAAGCTATAAAAATGATTAAAAGTTTAGGAAACAAGACCCATGAGGAAAAGCAAAAGAGAGGCGCTTCTTCTGCCTACAGAATATCACTGGAGCCCAAACTGGAGAAAAGGTTTCAACTGGAGGACAGCTCTCATGTCTAAGCCACCCATAGAAAACAATTTAAGTTAAATATGAAAGATCTTGACCATGGGGAGTACTTTACCCAGAAGGCCATGGTGCAAAAGGTTATTACAAATAGGGTAGATTTGCAGCTGCCAGGAAGGAGAGTCGGGGCCCACCTGATGATAAGAAATACCACGATGTCCTTTTGAAATTTCTTTTCAGTCTCATGATCCTAGGATT
>NW_028018465.1:0-704 GCF_054177405.1 Leptonychotes weddellii
GCATTATGGCTCGAATTATGAGTTCTCCTGACACTTCTTTCTAGGATCTGTGTCTGCAGTTTGGAGGAGCTTTTCCCAGTAACAGGCCTTTTGTCCCACTAAAGTGGACCATGGTGAAAAAGAGTGCTAAAACATGATAATATAATATTCAAGACTGCCCCTTGGAAGCCTTGTTGCTGTTGCTGTTGTTGGAAAATCTGAGAGTTTTTGAAAGCCATTAACAAATCTTAGAGCGCAGCATGTAGGGACCACGTAGCAATTGTCCTCTAAGTTTGGTACTAATCCTATCCTTTCAAATACTATATTTAATTCTGGGCTTGGTATCTAAAAGGAGACAAAGAACTTGGAGAGAGTTTAAAGGAAAGCTATAAAAATGATTAAAGGTTTAGGAAACAAGACCCATGAGGAAAAGCAAAAGAGAGGCGCTTCTTCTGCCTACAGAATATCACTGGAGCCCAAACTGGAGAAAAGCTTTCAACTGGAGGACAGCTCTCATGTCTTAGCTACCCATAGAAAACAATTTAAGTTAAATATGAAAGATCTTGACCATGGGGAGTACTTTACCCAGAAGGCCATGGTGCAAAAGGTTATTACAAATAGGGTAGATTTGCAGCTGCCAGGAAGGAGAGTCGGGGCCCACCTGATGATAAGAAATACCACGATGTCCTTTTGAAATTTCTTTTCAGTCTCATGATCCTAGGATT
>NW_028018466.1:0-704 GCF_054177405.1 Leptonychotes weddellii
AGTGATATCAATAATGGGGGAGACTATGCATGTGCGCAGGCAAGGGGTATGTGAAAAATCTCCCTACCTTACTCTCAATCTTGTTGTAAACCTAAAACAGCTCTAAAGAAAAACAAAAATGGTGAAAACATAACCCATAATATACCACTTGGATGCGCATGTATTTGTTCCACAAATATTTGAGTGCTTACTCTGTCAGACCCAACTGTAAGTGCGTGGCTAACTGCAATAACAAAACAGATCAAATCCCTACTTTCAGGGACTTTACATTCCAGTGGGTAGAGCTGGATGCTTAAAAAAAAATCAATATGGAATATCAGATAGTGATCCATGCTTTAAAGAAAATTTAGAGGTATACCTGGATACTATTTGGTAGGTAGTGATCAGCTGTGAATAATAAACATACAATGAATGAATTCTTAAAAAAAAAAAAAAGTATACCTGGATTGAAAAGTGGGACATGCCTGCTACTTCATACAAAGTAGCCCAGGACTAGAGTAACATTTGAACAGCAACCTGAGTAAAGTGAAGGAGAGACCTGTTGGCTCTGGGGGAAGCTGCTGGAAATAACAGACAGCCCAAGCCCTGAAGCAGGAACTATCCGTGCTTGGAAATGGAAGGCCAGGGAAGGGACCCCGTGTGGCAGGGCTGGGGGGTAGGTCGGAGAGGTCAAAGAGATAGCTGGGATCACTAGGGCTTATGGG
>NW_028018467.1:0-704 GCF_054177405.1 Leptonychotes weddellii
TGACAGAGCAGACCTACAATATATAATGATAGGTTTAAAATTGTTCTAAAGAAGTACATATATTTCTAGAGATTCCTAACTAACAAGTAATTCAAATTAAGGAGGGACAGAAATGGCTATTAGTGATGCACATGGCTTAACAGGTAATACCTGCTGCCTTCTGGAATGGCTGGACTTACAAGATTCTTGAGGATGCCATTACACATACTTATATTTAGTAAACCAGGATGCCATGACATATACTTCTATTTAGTAAACCAGTTTAGAGATATAAAAATATAAAACCATCCCGGGGGGCTGGGTGCTCAGTCAGTTAACCATCTGCCTTCGGCTCAGGTCATGACCCCAGAGTCCTGGAATCGAGCCCCTGCTTTTCCCTCAACCTCTGCCTGCCGCTCCCCCTGCTTGAGCTCACTCGCTCGCTCTCTGTCAAATAAATACATAAAATCTTTAAAATAAAAATAAAAATAAACCATCCCTCAAAGACATTTTCAAGCATTGGCTTTCACCACTCTTGCACATTTCACTCATTACCTCAGAGAAATTGAGCATTTGGCACTGAGGAATAATTTAGACCAACAATTGCTCGATGGCAGAGTTGTGATCAGAAAGAAAGAAAACAGCTCCAGAGCCAATTAGGTTATAACACAGCTACCAGGGTACTGGAGGTGGAATCTACCCTTTCTGTCTTTCACCCAGCCCCT
>NW_028018468.1:0-704 GCF_054177405.1 Leptonychotes weddellii
ATCGCTCGGCATCAGGGAAATCCAAATCAAAACCTCGATGCCATACCACCTCACACCAGTCAGAATGGCTAAAATTAACAAGTCAGGAAATGACAGATGTTGGCGAGGATGTGGAGAAAGGGGAACCCTCCTACACTGTTGGTGGGAATGCAAGCTGGTGCAGCCACTCTGGAAAAGAGTATGGAGGTTCCTCCAAAAGTTGAAAATAGAGCTACCATATGACCCAGCAATTGCACTACTGGGTATTTACCCCAAAGATACAAATGCAGTGATCCGAAGGGGTACGTGCACCCTAATGTTTATAGCAGTAATGTCCACAATAGCCAAAGTGTGGAATGAGCCAAGATGTCCATCAACAGATGAATGGATAAAGAAGATGTGGTATATATATATATACACACACACACACACACATACATACACTGGAATATTACACAGCCATCAAAAAAAGAAAAGACAAAAAACCAAAATCTTGCCATTTGCAATGACGTGGATGGACCTAGATGGTATTATGCTAAATGCAATAAGTGAATTGAAATAAGAGAAAGACATGTATCATATGATCTCACTGATAGGAGGAATTCAGTGTTTCTCAGGAAACAAACTAATGGTTGCTGGAGTGGTGGGAGGTGGGAGGGATGGGGTCACTGGGTGATAGACATAGGGGAGGGTATGTGCTATGGTGAGTGCTGTAAATTGTATAA
>NW_028018469.1:0-704 GCF_054177405.1 Leptonychotes weddellii
CCTGGACCTATATCTGCCAGTGGCAAAATCTCATTCAGGGGTTGTTTTTCTTGTGACTGTTGAAATCCGTTCTATTTCTGATTCCCTCCTCACCAAGGTCCCAATGCACTCTTCAACATCTTTGAGTACTAAATCCATCATATAACGATGATAAGTAGCTGGAACTGATAAGATATGCAGAAATATTTCCTTTTCTCAAGGTCCTGAGCCAGCTTTTCACAACACCTGGCTATAGTTTTGCTTCTCCTGACAGTACAGGAGCTAGAACTGTTAAAGGCTAAAATGCACACCTTCGTGGAAAGAAAGACAAGCGCCTTTGAGATCTCCTCTGCAGGAGTGCTTCCAACCACCATTTTCCCTCCAACCACCTCTGCCTGTAACCTGCTCCGGCAGTGGATCACCTTCACAGCATCTTCAAAGGAAATGACCCCTGCACAGTGGATGGCAGCAACTTCTCCCACTGAGGAACCCAATATGGCATTAGGTACAGTGCCCCAGTATTTCAGGAGAGTTGTCAAAGCTACTTGGAGCATACAAAGGAGAGGTTGGGTTATTTCAGGACTTGAAAAATTCAAGGAGACTTGTGGGATCGTCCTGGAGAAACAACTTGGCAATTTCCCAGGATTTTTCTCTGAACACTGCTTCACATTTGAGCAGGATCTTTCCCATCCATTGGTAATAGAGTCCCTTTCCACAGAACACGA
>NW_028018470.1:0-11207 GCF_054177405.1 Leptonychotes weddellii
TTTTTTTTTTGCTATTACTTTCATGAGTTCTTTATATATTTTGAACATTAACCCCTTATCTGATATATAATTTACAAATATTCTCCCAATCAGCAGGTTGCCTTTTCATTTTCTTGATGGTTTCTTTTGCTGTGCAGAATCTTTTTAGTTTGATGTGGTCCCACTTGTTGATTTTTGCTTTTGTTGCCTTTGCTTCTGGTGTCAAATCCAAAAAATCATCACCAAGACTGATGTCACGGAGCTTACTGCCTATGTTTTCTTCTAAGAGTTTTATGGTTTCAGGTCTTATGTTCAAGTCTTTAATCCATTTTGAGTTAATTTTTATGTATAGTGTAAGAAAGTGGTCCAGTTTCATTCTTTTGCATGTAGTTGTCCAGTTTTCCCAATACCATTTATTGAAGAGACTGTCCTTTCCCCATTGTGTATTCTTGGTTCATTTGTTATAAAATAATTGACCATATATGGTAGGTTTACTTCTGGGCTCTCTACTCTGTTCCAGTTCCCTATGTGTCTGTTTTTATGCCAATATCATACTTTTTTTTTTTTTTTAGAGAGAGAGAGAGCATGAGTGGGTTGGGCATGGCGGGGAGCAGCACTGGGAGAGGGAGAGAATCTTAAGCATGCTCCACGCTCAGGGCATGGAGTCTGACACAGGGCTACATCCCTGAGCTAGTGACCTGAGCCAAAATCAAGAGTCGGATGCTTAGCCTACTGAATCATCCAGGTGCCCCAATACCATACTGTTTTAATTACTATTGCTTCATAATATAGTTTGAAATCAGGGAGCATGGTACCTCCAGCTTTGTTCTCTCTCAAGATTGCTTTGGTTGTTTGTTTGTTTGTTTGTTTGTTTTTTTGTGGTTCCATACAAATTTTAGAATCGGTTTTTCTATTTCTGTGAAAAATGCCATTGGAATTTTGACAGGGATTGCGTTGAATCTGTAGATTGCTTTTGGTAGTATGGGCATTTTAACAATGCAATAATGTCCTCAGATGCCCTCTCCTACCCTTGACTCTGGAATTTAGAGTACCTCCACTACAACTCTCCTCCAGCCATGCCTCTCTTTATGAGTAAGGAGTCCGCAGAGCCAGGAAGATGTGACTAACTAGAGTCCATGCCCCTCTTTGAGAACGTTCTCTATATACCTAGGGAATCTTTAGGGAACCTAGGATTCCCTGCCCAAGTGGCCCCAAACCTGCCTCTAGTACCTTCAGGCTTCTTTTCCAGGTCCATCCTACCAAAGGCAGAGATCAAAGCCAGTATGGCCAGTCTGTGCACCCCTAGGGTCAAAGAGTGGCAAACTGGATGGCCATTAGTAGGGTGTGTGGATGGAGCTTGGACATGTGGCTTAGGACATGGGCAAGGGGAGTGGGGATATAAAGAGGAGTCCATGAGCCCAGGGCTGAGCATGTGGGGACAGGTTCTCTCTGTACAGCAGAATTCCAAGGAGGATAAGAGTTCTACATTTGAACCTGGACTTCTAAGTCATTGTGAAGATGTATTTGTCAAGATAGGATTGTATAACATATTTTATTTGTTTGTTAGCTTGATCTACAAGTTTTAAATATTAGAATATGTGTATGGGCCTCCATTTGACCTCTTGTGCTGGGCCCCACAAATATTAGGGGTGGACTGAATCATGATCTGTTCTGAGAGATTAAAAAGCCAGACAATCACTCAAGGAGATGGCTGGGAGAACATGGCTGAGTGTTTCTTTTTCCTAATACCTTGTGGGTGTTCAAACATATCAAAAAGCACAGATACTAGTATGAGAAATGTGAACAGGCTGTAAGTAGGACTGGAAGAATCATCTGCACTGTTGTGTTAACGTAATATCTGTTCTTGAAAAGAGCTGACTCTTTGGTCTTTGGATCAATTTTGCTTTAAATTAAAAAAATTTTTTTAATTTGAGAGAGAGAGAGAAAGCCCATGAGTAGGGTGAGGGGGAGGCAGAAAGAGAGAGAGAGAGAATCCCAAGCAGGCTCTACACTCATCGCGGAGCCTGACATGGAGCTTGATCTCACGACCCTGAGATCATGACCTGAGCCAAAATCAAGAGTCAGATGCTTAACTGACTGAACCACCCAGGTGCCCCAAGATCAGTTTTGCTTTAAAATTGAAGGAACCTTTGAAAATGCTGTAAAGGTTTCACTTCCAGGTCTTCATCCAGACCAACAAGGCCTTTTATAATAAACAGTCCTTTATTCCCCATTCCTCAAAACCAGGGGTTCAGGGAGGGTGTGCAAGTTGCCCTATACCTGTCTCCTTCCTTTACCTTCTCTCCATGGGTAAGTTTCTCAGACTCCAAAGGTGTGGGGATGAATACCACGGGGCAATGTGAGGTTAGAGCCTTCATTCAACCAAAAGAAAGCCCTTTCCTGTGTCCTGTCACCTTGTCTAGAAAGCTGGAGAAGCTGCCTGGCCGCAGACCCACCCTCTTGCTGTGAGGTGAGTGTGCCCTTGGTTGTGAGGCTGCCCTGCCAAGGTTTATAGGAAGCTATGCCCTGGGCTATTGTGCTGCCACCCCTGAAGGAAAACCTCCTTCCCTCCCCTGGTGGCATGTTCGCTGTCTCTACTTATTGCCCAGCGTCCAGTTCCCAGGACTCCCTGGAGGATTCACAAGCCTCCGACAATGAGGTGTCTCATCTGGAGAGAAAGGAGGAGCATGGAAGTCACCAGAGTCCACGTTGACACTTTGACCTTGGAGTGGCTGTAGCTGCTTATTCCTGTTGACTGAAGTTACCCAGCAGTGCTCAGGGTCTGACCACGTTGCCAAAATGGAGGGGAGGGGGCAGGAAGTACTCTAACAAGCAATTTGGGGGAAAGCTGATGGCTCATCTCAGAGGTCAGAGGTGGAGCCCTGTGACCCCTCATGTAATATCACACACTGGACTTATTCCCCGCTAGCCTGAGCCAGAAGGACTGACCTTCAGCACGAGTATGAGGTCAGGCAAGTTTGTGTTAGTCCAGCTACCCTTCACTGCCTCTTCCCCCTAGAACCCGGATGAGCACTTGCTGCTCTGGTCTCTCATCCAGCATCTGCCCGTGCCTCTCAGCTCCCAGGGCTAATGCTGGGCTTCCTGCCTGGGTCCCATTGTGCTACCTCCTCCTGGATGACGGTTTCTACCCTTGAGGACTAAGGTTTGCACATACACACAAAATTCCCTGGTTGGCATTTTCTCTTCCCAGAGCTCTAGATACTAATGGGAGGCAAAAGAGTTACCCTCCCATTCCAGGGAACAGTTGTTCATTTAAACCCTGATCTCAGGGGCGCCTGGGTGGCTCAGTTGGTTAAGTGTCTGCCTTCGGCTCAGGTCATGATCCCAGGGTCCTGGGATCGAGCCCCACATTGGGCTCCCTGCTCTGCAGGGAGCCTGCTTCTCCCTCTCCCTCTGCCTGCCGCTCTGCCTACTTGTGCGCTCTCTGTCAAATAAATAAATAAATAAAATCTTTATTAAAAAAATAAACCCAATCTCTTGTTTCCTAACCTCCGGGTGAAGTATGTGCTGGTCCATATGGCAGGCTGTCCGTGAGAATTCATGAGAATTCAAGAATACTGCGGGCAGCCACAGGCCCTGCTGGGTGGAGTTGATGAGGGATTCCAGCCCTTCCTTGCCCCTTGCCTGGACATCTTTGTGCTCTGGGCTATCTCTTAACTGAATGCAACCCACAGGGGTGATTCTAATGGGAAGGGTTCCGTACCCGGGAGGAGAGGAAAGTTTTAGGCACAGATGAGGTCTTAGAGTTGTCCACAGGTGCTCTCATGAAGGTGTCTATTTCACCTACTCTGGTGCTGAAGGCTGGATGTGTCTCACTGGCTCAGCCTCTGCTAAGTATCCAACGCTCAGAAGCATGGACGCCCAGTTGTGTGTGTGTGTGCCTTTACAGTGGGCCACATTTTTAGGAACATGACTTATCTGATCTAGTGACAACTTTGGGCAGTAGGAAGGATAAGAATATTACACCCATTTTATAGATGGGAAAACTGAGACTGAAGTGATATGTGCAGAGTCACTTGGCTAGTAAATGGCCAGTTTGGAACTGCAATCCTCCAGTTTCACCGGTTCAACAACCGCACCATGTTGTCTCTTACCAGACAGACTCACAAAGACCAGCTTTCTTCTTAATTTTCTAGAAGGTACAAATGTTTTAGAAGTCCTTCGTGTGTCTCCAGACTAGGGCCCATTTGCCCCCACATTTTCTCATGTCCTAACGGCCATTTTGACTGGAGTGTCCTAACAGCGTTATACACCTGTTTAGCCCTTAATGTCTTGGAGAGGCCTTTTCCCAGCCATCTCGGGAGGTGGGCAGGACGGGTTCTCTGTGCAGGACAGATGAGCAAATGGAGATGCCACACTCACATGCCCAGCATGGAACCAACATCCAGGTCTTCTCATTTTCAAGCCCAGTGAGCTTCCGGCTTCGTCATGCTGCCTCTTCTCCAGAGGGCCAAGGAAGCATAAGCAACTGCCTACAGGAAATATGCTTCCCTTCCTCCACAGACACGGCGTTCCAGGAGAACCAGACTCCATGGAAACAGAACAGAGAGGGTGTGTATATGGCATTTCTTCTAGGCCCACTCTACTCCTCAGAAGCTGGTGAGCCACTGCCTATATTCCTGGTGGGTCCGTCCTCCTCTGTAGCCTCCTTCACAACAGACCAGAATCATTGAATCACAGAATATCAGGAAAGAAAGAGAACCATGGAGTCTTCTTTCTGGTCTACTGCCTTCCTTCTACAGAAGAGGAAATTGTTTTGTAGTTTTGTTTTTCAGCTTTCCTGACAATACAAAAATTATAAAATATCTGAAGTTACAGTGTGGTGATTTGATATACGGACACACTGTGAAAGGCTTTTCCCCGTTGAGTTAATTAATGTATTCTTCATCTCATGTATTTATTTATTTATTTTTGTGAGAAAATTGAAGTTCTCTCTCAGCAAATTTCGGTCATACAGTACAATGTTATCAACTATAGTCACCGTGTTATGCATTAGATCCTCAAACCTTATTCATCTGATAACTGAAAATTCTTACCCTTTTACCAACCTCTCCTTATCTCTCCCACCGCCAATCCCTGCCAACTATTTTTCTACCCTCCCTTTCTAGGAGTTCAACCTTAAAAAAAATTTTTTTTAGGTCCCACATAGAAGTGGTACCATGCAGTATTTGTCTTTCTCTGTCTGCTTTATTTCACTTAGCATGATTCCCTCGAGGTTCATCCATGTTGTTGCAAATGACAGAATTTCCTTTTATTTTTTTTAAGGCTGAATGATATTCTACTGTAGATATAAACCACATTTCCTTGATCCATTTATCCACTGACAGACACTTAGGTTGTTTCCATAACTTGACTATTGTGAATAATGCTGCAGTGAGCATGAGAGTGCAGACATCTCTTCGAGATAATGGTTTCATTTCCTTTAGATATACACCCAGAAGTGGGAATCATATGGTAGTCCTATTTTTAATTTCTTGAGGAACCTCCATACTGTTTTCCATAGTGGTTGCACCCCTGTACGTTCTACCAACAGTGGACAAGGGTTCCCTTTTCTCCACATCCCTCCTAGCATTTGTTATCTGTTTGTTTTTGAGACTAGCCATTCTGACTGGTGTGAGATGTTATTTCACTGTGGTTTTGATTTATTTGCATTTCCCTGATGAGGAATGATGTCAAGCACCTTTTCATGCACCTGTTGGCCATTTCTATGTCTTCTTGGGAAAACTGTCTATTCAGATCCTTCCCTCATTTTTTAAAAAAAAGATTGTACTTATTTATTTGACAGAGAGAGAGAGTGAGAGAGAGCACAAATAGGAGGAGGCGCAGAGGGAGAAGCAGACTCCCTGCTGACCAGAGAGCCTGATGCGGGGCTTGATCCCAGGACCCTGGGATCATGACCTGAGCTGAAGGCAGACGCTTAATGACTGAGCCACCCAGGCGCCCCCTCATTTTTAAATTGAGTTGGTTTTTTGCTTTTGAGTTGTGTGAGTTGCTTGTATACTTTGGATCTGAACCCCTTATTGGATATATGGTTTGCAAATATTGTCTCCTATGCTACAGGTTGCCTTTTCATATTGTTGATGGTTTTCTTTAGATATTCTGTGTTCATGGACAGGAGGAATTAATAGTGTTAAAACGTCCGTGTGACCCAAAACAATCTACAGAGTTAATGCAACCTTTATCAGAATTCTGATGGCATTTTTCCCAGAAATAGAAAAGCAATCCTAAGATTTGTATGAAACCACAAAATACCCAAAGCGATCTTGAGGAAGAAGAACCAAGTTGGAGGCATCACACTTCCTGATTTCAAACTACATTTCAAACCCATAGCAATTAAAACCATGCAGTACTGGTATAAAAACAGGCACCTAGACCAGTGGAATAGACCAGAGCTCAGAAATAAACCTATGCATATATGGTCAATTAATTTTCAACAAAGGAGCCAAGAATATACAACGGGGAAAGGATAGTTTCTTCAGGAAATGGCGTTGGGAGAACTGGACAGCCACATGCAAAAGAATGAAACTGGATCCATATCTTATGCTACACACCAAACTCAACTCGGAATGGATTAAAACTTGAGTGTAAGACTGAAACACCCTGGAAGGAAACATCGGGGGTAAGCTCCTTGACATCGGTCTTGGCAATGACTTTTTGGGTTTGACACCAAAAGCAAAGGCAACAAAGGCAAAAGTCAACAAGTGGAACTGCATCAAACTAAAAAGCTTCTGCCCAGTACAGATGAGGAAACAATGTGAGGCTATAAGAGAGACGGGTTAAGTGACTTGCTCAAGGCCACCCACCTAGCTGTGGGTAGAGGAGATATTTCACAGTCTCATGCTGAATTTGCTAGCTTGGGTTCTGCCTACACATATCCACAATCTGGAGGTCAGTGCTGGGAAAGGTGCACGGCTGCTGTCATCTGAAGAAGACCCAGGAGAGTCAGGGTGAGGAACGTGGAATAGCAGGTTGGCATCTTATTGCTTGCCTTCAATCTGAGGTCCGGGCTCAGTTGGCTTGCCCTGACTCCCTTCTACCCGGAAGAAAAATTTTTCTACTTTTATATTGAGCCATGCCTTTTGGGTCCTATACCTGTGCTCTACCCCTTCAGATTCCCACTTTTTTTCTGGGAAAAGTGTTCTCCTCAACACACATTTACAGAGCACTTATTTCATATAAGGCCTTGTGCTAGAACAGGGGGTACCCAATAAGCAAGACAAGCCTGGATCCAGTCCTCAGTCTAGCAGAAGCAGAAAAGCTGCTTAAAGTGATTAATCCTAGAATTACTTAATTCTATAATTAATCCTGAGAATGCCCTGGAAATCAGCATTCACAACTTGGTCGGGCTCATATTAGGTGGCCCCAACCACCTATTCTGGATCCTGAGCTGCTTTTCCCAGCCTCTGGATCTGTACTATTCCCTGCTAGCTTCCTTATGCCTATCTCAGGCCCCAGACCGTGATGTATGGGTTTCTACATGGATGACCCACACAACTGTATTCTCCTGCTTGGCCCGAGCACCTGAATTTATCCCTGTGCTAGTTATTGAGGATAGGATGATGAACAAGTCAGACATGGCTCCTGTTTTTAGGAATGCCTGCTGGTTCCTGGCCTCTACTCTCTGGCTAGGGCTATTAATGTTTTCCCTGTTCACTTGGAGCTGTTGAGCATTAGCCTTGATTCTATTACACAGACTCTAGCTTATGTGTGTCTTCCCTTTGGTCTCACGTCCATCTCCGCCCTAAACGTTGATATTTGGGTTCACAGTAACTGTACATCTCGTTCCCTGATGAATGGGCCCCCAACTGTAATCTCATGCAAGACAACTTCCTGCCACCACGCCCACCAGCTTGGTCTACTTTCTAGTTCTGTCCCTTCTTGGCCCACTTCATCTGAGGCAATCCTGGAGTTGACCCATCATAACAGACCCTTGATATAGATTTATGAATTAAATCAACTCCAGAGTGGTTCAGAAATTTCAGGAGCCTCTAGAAGAATCTAGAAGAGTTGGCTATAGTCTGATAGTATGTTCCGAGTTGAGAATACCACTTTTATTCCTGTGCTTCTCTGTGCTCCAGAAGTTTAAAAGGAAGCAAAGAGAGTCTCGTGGTGGGTGTGAGTCAGGGGGAGATGAGAAACTCTTCATACAGAACTTGTGTCTCTAGGGAAAGCTGGAAGCCTCAAGCCCAGCCACCGGGGCGGGGGGCCATGACAGCTCTAGATAGTGGGGGTGTGGAACACAGGTGCTGCCTGTTACTGGCTTTTCGGGGGAGTATTTTTTTCCCTCCACGCTTCCTCAGAACAGGTCTGCCCACACAGAAAGCAGAAACAGAGCTGACCTGTGAGCTGCTTTGTTTTCTTTGAATACCTTTTTAATTTTTGCATGGGCTGTTCCTCTGGATTAGAAACCTTTGTTGGCATTCATGAACTTTCTTCATACCCACACAAGGTAGATGCAGACAACTCGCGTGGGCACCAAAGCTAAGGCCCTCTGAAGCAGATGACCAGGCCCCTGCGGAGGGGCAGCCATTGACAATTTTTTCTGTCATCTGGCTCAAGTCAGTCCCTGGGTCACTCACGAGCCTATTCTCGTCCCTGCTTAAAGTGAGCTTGGAAATTTTCTCAAACTCTGTTTGTCTTTTATTGATTTTGCCCCCAAGGTGAAAGAAAGATTTTTCCCTTCTTTCTGAAAGAGTGGTTGAGCCCTTATATACTGATAGGCAGCCTCCAAGATGGCCTCCAATGAGCCCCATCTCCAAGTATTCATATTTTTATGTAATCCCCTCCCTTTGAATGAGGACCGGACTTACTGACCTATTCGAAGAATCAGATTTTCCCCTCTGTCACTTCTGTGTTTTTTCTTCTCTCTCTCTCTCGGGTCATTTATATTGGGGGAAACAAACGGCCATGTTGTGAGCAACTCTATGGAAAAGCCCCCGTGGTCTGGCGAAGACCTGAGACCCTCAGCCGGGCAGCCCGTGAGGCACTGAAGCCTGCCATCTTCCCATGAATGAGCTCAAAAGTGGGTCCTTTAGCCCAGTTGACAGCTTTACTGCAGCATATGAGAGAGCCTGAGCCAGAATCACTCAGCTAAACTGCTCCTGGATTCCTGATTCACAGAACTGTGAGCTGAGTTCTGTGACCTTAAGCTGCTAAGGTTTGGAGTCATTTGTTCTGCAGCAATAGACAGATAATACGCATCCCTATATAGGAGCTCCAAATACATGGCTTTCATTCCTTAACTAGCAACTCCTTCATAACCTTCTTGCCATCGGCCTCTGTCCCCACCAAGCTTGCTGCTAGCCCATCAGCCACTTAAGAAGAGGGACCCATTCCTCAAGACACTTTTCTCCCTTTGGCTGGAAGGTTGTCATGAACGTCCACTCTGTGATGCCTGGGAAGGGAGTGGTGCCCCGCAGATGGGCGGCCTTTGTGCAGGTACACACTCTGCATCATTACCTGTAGTGACCTGGCCTTTCTCCCGCTATGAATCCTCTTTCCAATGTCATCAGTCACTTGCCGTTTTGCAAATCCGATGACCTTTCCTGAGTTCTCCTTTTCTTTGATCTCTCAGTTTTACGTGACATGGTGAGCCGGTCCCTCATCCTTGCAACTTGTTAAGTGGAGGAGACAGGACCGGACAGAATAAGGATACAAGTGGTTGATTGCCAAAGAGATTGATTGGCTACTACATCAAACCCAAGCCCCACCACAGCTGTTCCCGGAGCCAGTCTTTTCTGGTAATTCACCCCAGATGTTGCCTGGGGTCTTCCTGCTCTCATCCTCATGGTCACCTCCGGTTCCAACTTCCTGTCTCCAGTGAGTTCTCATTCTCTGCTCGGGCTTTGGGCCTCTCCCTTTATTGGTACTCTGGTGTGCCAACATGGAATTCATCCTCTGTTCCTCACATCTTACTCAAACCTTCCTACTTTAGGAATGTTTGAGGAGACAGAAGGAGTGCGTCTTCCTTATAAAGTTGCAAACAATGGACTGGCAAAACCCTCTATTCTTAGGAGTTCTTTGGTGATTCTGCAGTCCTACTGGTCCTCCAGCTCTGTCCTCTCCCCGGACGCTGATGTATCTCTACTTACCTTTCTCTTTTGTTCGCTTGTCTTCTGCTAACCTGTGCCTCCCGTCATACCTGCCACCTGCAGTTTTATAGATGTACTTTCCTATGGAAAATGGATCCCCCCCACCTGTGAGGAATTTTGTTCCCAGAAATAAAGCTAAGGGGTTTTATTTGTTTTGTTTTTCTTCATGTGCACAGTGACTGCAGATGAATCAAGTGTTAAAGGTCACCTCCCCAGACCGACTCAAAGTTGAGTGAGCGGTTTTGAGACAGTGAAGATCCTTTTCTAGAATTTCCTTCCCTCTGGGACCATTTAGCCCCCTCTTCCTCGGCATCCCCCACCCCCCAGCATGCTGCAGGCACTTTTTACTCTGCATTTCTGAGTTTCCACAGTAGCCCAGGAACTGCCTTCTGATTTGATGCATTCTCCATTGTACTTCACGCAGGCAGCCTTCTACTTGGAAAATTATTACAGTGGAACAGGGGCCTGGGTTCTTCATGCAGGCCGGGTCTTGCTGGACATGACACTTGCTTTGACCAGCTTTGAAATATCCAGTTTAGATGGTCACCACCTGCCGTTTCAGGCTTGCACTCTGCTAACTCAGAGACTCCTTTGTTATCAAAACAATAGGGTCAGACTTTGTTGAACAATCTCTCTCTGGCATTGCCACTCTCCAGAAGTCCCGATCGTGTTGCAAATTCTCTGCCTCTTTCCCTTTTGTGACATCAAGTCTTTCCTTCTTCTCTTCCCACCTCTCAAGCCAACCGTCTCTCTTTCTTTAGACCAGCTTCCTTCTTCTGTTCCTCAAAGGTAAGCCCTTCTGGCATACTTTTTCCTCTTTCTTGGGAAACCTCACCTACTCTTGGAGTTTCAACTATTGCTCTTTTTTTATTTTTATTTTATTATGTTATGTTAATCACCATACATTACATCATTAGTTTTTTTTTTTTTTAAAGATTTTATTTATTTATTTGAGACAGAGAGAATGAGAGAGACAGAGAGCACATGAGAGGGGGGAGGGTCAGAGGGAGAAGCAGGCTCCCTGCTGAGCAGGGAGCCCGATGCGGGACTCGATCCAGGGACTCCAGGATCATGACCTGAGCCGAAGGCAGTCGCTTAACCAACTGAGCCACCCAG
>NW_028018471.1:0-704 GCF_054177405.1 Leptonychotes weddellii
TTTTTTTTTTTTTTAAAGATTTTATTTATTTATTTGAGAGAGAATGCGAGACAGAGAACATGAGAGGGAGGAGAGTCAGAGGGAGAAGCAGACTCCCTGCCGAGCAGGGAGCCCGATGCGGGACTCGATCCTGGGACTCCAGGATCATGACCTGAGCCGAAGGCAGTCGCTTAACCAACTGAGCCACCCAGGCGCCCCAAGGAGTCCACGTCTTAAACAACAACTGGATTAACATATGTTTGTGGAGGACTAAATTAGAGAAAAACCTACACCATTTGTTTTCCTTTCAAATAAATTTAGAGAAGTAAACCACATTTTGTTGGAAGGATTCTACTAATGACCTGGCTAGAACTTTATTTTTTTTAAGGTTCTAGATATTCAGTAGCAACTTTTAAAACATGGAATATGGTACAGATTAAAAGCCTTTGAATAAAATACTAGAGATTTTGGAAGTCCACAAAATGTATGGACTTCCTTTTAGCTATAAAAGGGTTGAGGAACCAAAAAATGACATGTAGGAAATGTTGATAGATGCTAGCTTCTTTTATTCCTTCTTTTCTCCAGAGCAATCACACACTTGAAGACTGGGAATGCACAAATGCTTAGAGTGCCTGGTGAAAGTACTAAGCCATTCAAATTGCATGAGATCCTACTGTGTTCCTTTTGTCCCCATGATAGTTCTAATTAAATTAATCTTGCTGCCA
>NW_028018472.1:0-704 GCF_054177405.1 Leptonychotes weddellii
AAAAAAAAAAAAAAAGACCTGGGCAGCTATGAGAAACCACATGATGGAGAGCTAAGAGTTTACCATGTTTCTGCCCTTGATAAGTTATATATTAAATTATGTATTTATATTAAATGTAAATTATATAGAGAGCAGCCTTTAAAATTGTGTTTTGAGAAAGATAAACACAAGTGTCAAAGCAACCGAAAAATCAAATTCACGTCACCCTGCCATGTAGCTAAAGTGAATAATCTCTTTTTAGTTTTATTGTTGCTTGGGTTTTTTTTATTTTTGAAACATACCTATAGTCAATATTCACAAAATTTGAGCTTAGTTATTTTTCACTTAGCATTATTTTACATCCACATTTCTATTTGTTTTCATAATACACATATGTAACATTCTTTTTTTTTTTAAGATTTTATTTATTTATTTGAGAGAGAGAATGAGATAGAGAGAGAGAGCATGAGAGGGGGGAGGGTCAGAGGGAGAAGCAGACTCCCTGCTGAGCAGGGAGCCCGATGTGGGACTCGATCCCGGGACTCCAGGATCATGACCCGAGCTGAAGGCAGTCACTTAACCAACTGAGCCACCCAGGCGCCCCCACATATGTAACATTCTTAATAATAATACTATTTTTCTTTTTATACCATAGTATGCTCTTATTTCATCAATTTTAGGTATTTTTTTTTCCATTTTTCTTTTTGTCTGCTTCCTCCCCCCCC
>NW_028018473.1:0-704 GCF_054177405.1 Leptonychotes weddellii
GACAGATGAAGAAGGAAGGGTCAAAGACATGCAACCTGGCCAATACTCAACCTCACAGCACTGTCTTTGAAGATGGAGAAAGGGAACTATAAGTCAAGGAATGCATCAGCCTCTACAAGCTGGGAATGACCTCCGGCTGAGAGCCACCAAGAAAACAGGGACCTTGATTCCTATAACAACAAATGCAAGGGACTGAAATCCACCAACAACCTAAATGAGCAAAGAAACAGATCCTCCTCTAGGGCTTCTAAAAAAAAAAAACAAAAAACAAAAAACAAAAAACACCGCTTACAACACCTTTAATTTAGCTTGGTGAGATCTGTGTGGGACTTATGGATGAACAGAGACCTACAATAATGAATTTGTATTATTTCAACTTCTAAGTTTATGATAATTATTTATTGCAACAACAGAAAACTAATACACATAGGTTAAAAGTAGTATCACCATGGAAATTTATGTTTGCTTAACATACAGACATTCTAAGTTTTAGTCTTACTCTTCTAAAAGAGAGTGTCTAGTTTGTCATCATTAAGTATGGTGTCAGCTATAGGGGTTTTTGTAGATATTATTTATTAAGTTGATGAGTTAACTCTAGTTTGCTAAGAGTTTTTATCATGGATTGATGGTATATTTTCTTTATTTTTTTTATTTTCTTATTTCTTCTTTAAATGTTTGGCAGAATTTACCAGTGAACCATGGCC
>NW_028018474.1:0-704 GCF_054177405.1 Leptonychotes weddellii
AAAAAAAAAAAAACCAAAACACCAACCATTTTTTTTTACTCTTTACTTGAAGTTTCTCTAAATAAGTGCCTAACAGGAAATACCTCTAAACTAGTGTACCTTTAATATTGTTGTTACAGCAAACAACGTGCCGAGAGACACAGGTCAGATCAAAGATGGGGTTCATTCAGGACCACCCTGGGGGGACAGAAACGGGGTGTGCACATACCTGTTGTGACGTCCTGAGGCCACCAGGGGACACCCACACACCGCTTTTCTGAGCCTGGACCTTGGGCTGGATGGGACAGATGCTCCCAGTCCTTGGTGTATACCCGTCAGAAACGGGGTGCACCAAGACACGTACAGAAAGATATAGTCCAAGGTGCATTAAGGATTGTAAACCCAAGCTAGCAACTTCCCAAATGCCCATCAGGAATAAAATGGATAAAATAAGTTTTGGTGTATTCGCCCAATGAAATACTGTTACATGAGCTCGAATCTCAGGAGTGTGATGAGTCAAGGGAGCCAGACACAGAATATGACACTGAACTTACGGTGAGCAGGAAACTTGGTAAGAGGCTGCTTGCTTTCCATTTTGCATTTCTGTTGGTGCTATGGCTTGAGGTTTGTGCCCCTTTCAAATTCTTATCTAGAAAACCTAATGCCCACAGTGATGGTATTGGGAGGTGGGGGGCCTTTGGGAGGTGATTAGGTCAGGGGGGTGG
>NW_028018475.1:0-704 GCF_054177405.1 Leptonychotes weddellii
AAGAATTATATGGAACAATCTAGAAAGTAGAAGAAAAATAAGAAGAGAGTGGGGTGGCAGCCAAAGGAAAGGCTTTTCATAAAGGAGAGGTGGCTGAAAGTTTAAGTTACCACACAAGGAGCACAGGAGAACAACATTGACAATAGCCTACTGGATTTGAGAATTAGAAGGTTATGGGTAACAGTCTGTAATATAGATTCAGTCCCATCCTGAGGTTTAAAGCTTGACCTCCCTGACTTAAAGGAGGAAGAAGTGGAGAGAATACAGGTCAGTTGAGCTGGGAAGGCCAAGAGAGGTGGGAGAGTTTGCTGAAAGACATGCAGTGAGAGTCTTGCAAGTATACATTAAAGAATATGACTCATTCATAAATGTGAAGAACAGATTAATAAAGGACAATTAATGGGAGAGAAAGGAGGTGGAGTTGAGTTCAAGGGGAGGATTGAGCCTTACATTTAATGTAAACACACAATGTGCTAAATATGAGAAAGAAAAATTACTCTGGGCTTGAGGTATCTGAGAGACTTTTTGGAGATGTCAGGGCTTAGTGGGAGAGATGTGCACACTCCGGGCAGAGAAACAATGTCAGCCAAGTCACTCAAACTGCTCATAAAGCCGATCATCAATTTTAAGAGAAGCTTCATGGTGTGAGGATCTAGAGCTACAAACTGAAATTGAGAAATAGTTTTGGTTTTGTTAACTGTTTC
>NW_028018476.1:0-704 GCF_054177405.1 Leptonychotes weddellii
CACTCAGGACCCCTCCCAGCACAGCGGCTGCCTTTCCTCCCAAAGAACCGGGACTGAAGAAAGAAGCTGTACTCTCAGCATGTTGGTTTCAGCCCATTGCCCCTCTCACTTGCCCCCAGAAGGCTTCACGGACCATGGGCATCTTCCTGCACCTGAGACCCCCCTGACCACAGGGACAGGGGTGCCTGAGGACGGATGCATCCCATCCTTCTGTCCTCAGCTTTGTGTTCACCACCACACAGATAGCTTTCAACTCAACTGAGACATGTTTATGTGGACAAGGAGGCAGAGCCTGCTGAGAACCCTTGGAAACTGTTGGTGAAGGGGCGTGCAACGGAGCTGTGCACACAGGGACACACAAACAAGGACATAGACACTGAAGTATGAGCACACAGGCATGTGCACACTGGAGAGGATCACCATCACCACCATCACCATCACCATCATCACCACCATCATCTTCATCATCACCATCACCACCATCATCACCATCATCACCACCATCACCATCACCACCATCATCATCATCACCACCATCGTCACCATCACCACCAACATCATCACCATCATCACCATCACCACCATTATCATCATCATCACCACCATCATCATCACCATCATCACCACCATCATCATCATCACCACAATCGTCACCATCACCACCAACATCATCACCATCATCATCACCATCATCACCACCATCG
>NW_028018477.1:0-704 GCF_054177405.1 Leptonychotes weddellii
TGAGGAAAGGGGGAAGAGGGAGAAGCAGATTCCGCACTGAGTGGGGAGCCGAACTCAGGGCTCAATGCCAGGAGCCTGGGATCATGACCTGAGCTGAAGAGAGACCCTTAGCCAACTGAGCCATCCAGGTGCCCCTTGCTTGTAGTTTCTTTCTTTTTTTTTTTTTTAAGATTTTATTTATTTATTAGAGAGCGAGCGAGAGAGAAACAGCATGAGACAGGAGAGGGTCAGAGGGAGAAGCAGGGTCCCTGCTGAGCCGGGAGCCCGATGTGGGACTCGATCCCAGGACCCTGGGATCATGACCTGAGCCGAAGGCAGTCGCTTAACCAACTGAGCCACCCAGGCGCCCCTTGCTTGTAGTTTCTGATGAGGAGAACAAAGTCAAAAGAAGTGTGGACGAAATTAAATTTCCTTCAACTTCCAATCCGTTGATAAATACCTGAGATAGGCAGAGTATGACATTTCTCAGGAATTCACAACTGCCTCATGTTAATGTTTTGTTGGAAGCAAAAAACAGCCTTCGCTGGACAATAGCCAGACCTCCAGGATCCTGTCATTCCTCTTGAACATAGGAAAATCCCTTTGGAAATGACCTCTATCTCTACCACCAAATAGATGGTGGCCATCATCCTTCAAGCCTATGGTCCACTGAAAAATACCTGAAGGTCTCATGACTAAAGTGTTACTAGACAGTAAGTGACCTC
>NW_028018478.1:0-704 GCF_054177405.1 Leptonychotes weddellii
ACACAAACTAAACTTATGAGAGAGTATTCTTAGCTACAAAAATACCTAGCTAAATTTAGGTTATAAGACATTTATTTCTACCTTAATTTAGTTCAAAATTTTTGTCTCCTATTAGTTATATAAATGGTAAGTAAAAATGTAAGAAAAAAGTAAAAAAGGTGGTGAGAAGGTAATGGTTCTAATTCTTTCTCTACACTACCAAGGATTTCACAGAGGCAACTTATCTGGCTTTTCTGGACCTCATGTCCCCAATCTGTAAACTTGGTTTATTGAAGTAAATAAGATCTAAGTTCATTTTAAGGTTTAATTTTGTGATTTAATTGCCCAACTATGAATTTTACAGAATTTTGTTAATAACTTTCAAGACTACTTTCCTAAAGACCTAAATATATAGACTATATTTATTTAATATTTAATATTTATATTTATTATTTTTTAATATTTATTAATTTTTAAAAAAATAAACCTGTCTGAATAAACAAAACAAATGAGACCTAAAAAAATCTTTGATTTGAAATAGCAACCATGATTCAGCAAGCATATTTTGTATGTTCTCCAGGAGAATGTATATAAGCAAAAGTCTGGCATGGGGCCAAATTAATGCAGCTTCCCTCCCTCATTAGTCCTTAATTATTTCATCCAGAAAACATTAAGTGTTTATCGTTCACCACTTACTGTGCTTGACTCTGACGATAAAAGAGGAA
>NW_028018479.1:0-704 GCF_054177405.1 Leptonychotes weddellii
AGCCTAGTGGGGGAGTAGATGAGGCCTGAGCTGTGTGGCCTACGGGGAAGAAGACACATGGAGGGTGGAATTGTTCCAGGAATGAACAGAGTCTAGGACATTTTGGACTGAAAGGTCCATGAGCGGAGAAACCATGAGTGCCTTGCAGTTCAGGTGCCCGGAGGAGAGGGAGGGCTTGGGGGTGGGGGGTGAGAAGCGATGGAGGAAGGAAGGAAGGAAGGAAGGAACAAATGAACGAATGAACGAACGAACTCTGGGCATGCTAACTTGTAAGGCATTCACAACAGTAACTACAATCCATGGAGTGCCAACTCTGGTCTAGTTGCTGTTTCTGATTTCTGAAGTATCTCCAAAATAAGAAGGCATCATGATCCCTATTGTACAGATGAAAAACTGCAGCTGTGAAAGTATAAATAACTAGTTGAAGGCCACACAAGAAGTAAGAAAGTGGTAGCTCCAGGACATGGGAGGCTAGGGGAGCCAGAAGGGAGGCCAAGGCATCCAATGCTTCTTTCCCTGAAACGAGGTTTAGAGGAAAAGATGCTGAACTTGGAATCAGTAAGGTCTGGCTTGGAATCCAGGCTGCATCTACTTGCTTTTGCTCTCTGTGCCTCAATCCTAACTGTAAAAATGAGAATAACAGCCACAATAATAGGAAGAGTAGCAGATGTTTTTTGAAGCCTTACCACGTGCCAGCTACCACC
>NW_028018480.1:0-704 GCF_054177405.1 Leptonychotes weddellii
ACAGGTCGGTGATGTTGGACAGAGCCGAGAACCTCCTGCACGACCACTACGGGGGGAAGGAGTACTGGAACGTGAGTGCCCGCCAGCGCCTCCTGAGGTCCCCACAGTGCTGCTCGGGGCGCATCTGTGAACGTCTGTTAGACGGTCGGCGCTTGCTGACCGCCAGCGTGGGGGGGGTGCAGCAGGGAGGGGGCGCTGGGGGGTGCGGCGGCGGGGGCGCTGGCGGGACGGCGGGAACCACAGCTCTGCACTTTGGGGCAGCCCTGGGGCAGCAGCGTGGGCTCCACGTGGTTGGCATGTTTGCATGTCAGGTGATAGGTGTGTTATTTATGGAAACTGATTATTGAAAGAAAGAGTTTTTTACTTTCAAAAACATCCAGTTTGTATCTTGTAAGCTCCACACCCCACCCTGCCGGTTAGCGGTACGTTAGCCAGCTTGTCTGCGTCCCAGGGGCAAGCGCACGTCTGGCACTGTGGGTCGGGCAGGAGCCTGAGGAATGGGCCTCACGCCCCCTCTGCAGCTGTCACTGCTTTGGGGGTCTGCCCTGTCTGAGGGGCGTGGAGCTCCCATGGGCAGCTGGGGTGGGCAGAGGTGAGGCACCTGTCGGGAGGACCCGGGAGAGATCCCTGCTCCCTGGACATGTGACCTGGGTGTCTCTTGAGTGGGTCATTCCCGAAGCACGGAGGGGCCTTGTGATCACTGC
>NW_028018481.1:0-11206 GCF_054177405.1 Leptonychotes weddellii
AAAAATTTTTTTTTAATTTACACTGGCAACAAAAGCTTAAAGTACCTAGGAATAAAGTTAACAAGAAATATATGAATATGAGAATTATAAATGTTTGCTGCTGGACAGAAGACTTGCATAAAGGAAGAAACGCCATGTTTCTAGATAGCCAACCTCAGTTTTGTAAAGATGTCAGTTGTCCCCAAAGAAACCTATACATTCAGTGCAATTTCTGTAAAACTCCACGGTGTTTTTTTGGAACTTGACAAAATGATCCTAAATTTTATTTGGAAGAATGTATGTGTAGAATAGCTGATGAGCAGCTGGGGGAGAAAAGGTTATGAGGGTAGATTTACCTTCCCTGATATTAAAAAAAAAGTACCATAAAGTACTCTAGGCAGTTGGTACAGGCAAAGGAAGTGTTAACAGTCCTACCCACAAACTTATGGGAACTTGGTGGATGCTAAAGTGACATTTTGAATTTGGGGAGAAAGAGTGGGTTCAACAAATGTTGTTGAAACAATTGATAGTCATGTGGACAATAATGACTCACTGAATTTCAAAACATGTTCCAGACAGATTAAAGATCCAAACCTTTAGGGGCGCCTGGGTGGCTCAGTCGTTAAGCGTCTGCCTTCGGCTCAGGTCATGATTCCAGGGTCCTGGGATCGAGCCCCGCATCGGGCTCCCTGCTCCACGGGAGGTCTGCTTCTTCCTCTCCCACTCCCCCTGCTTGTGTTCCTGCTCTCGCTGTCTCTCTCTCTCTCTCAAATAAATAAGTAAATAATCGTAAAAAAAAAAAAAAAGATCCAAGCCTTTAAAAAACAAAACAAGGGGCGCCTGGGTGGCTCAGTTGGTTAAGCGACTGCCTTCGGCTCAGGTCATGATCCTGGAGTCCTGGGATCGAGTCCCGCATCGGGCTCCCTGCTCGGCGGGGAGTCTGCTTCTCCCTCTGACCCTATCCCCTCTCATGCTCTCTCTATCTCATTGTCTCTCTCAAATAAATAAATAAAATTAAAAAAACAAAACAAAACGCCTATGAAGTTCCTAGAAGAATACATAGAAGATTATCTTTTAGAATTCCAGGGTAGGGAGTGTTCTTTTGAGGTTTTCAAGAGCCATAAATGGGCAGTTGGCAGATTTGACTACCTAAAAAAAATGAAAAGTTGGACGGCCAAGAGGTTCAGCAACGTGGAGGGCAGACGAGAGACTCTGGGCCACGCAGGAGCCTGAGTGGTGCCCGGCCACCGTGGGACGATAGCAGAGGACAACCAACTATAGGATTGTGCCAAAGAAAAAAGCCAGAGTCTTCAGAAGAGAGAAGAGAAAGAATCTGCCAAATAAGGGCAAATCGATGACACTCCAATTTCTGAAAGAGCTCCAAATCGTAACAAGTTTGCAAAACCGAGTGTTACTAGACTACCTTGGTGATTAGCTGCACTTGATTACGGGAGAGAGATCAATTTAGAACAGAATTGGCCTATTGGCAAGAGGAAAATAGAGAATCCAAAATTTCTGGGACTTATGGTATTGAAGTTAGAACTGTTTGTCTTTTTCAAGTAGTAAAAAAATTGAGAAATATTTTGAGTAACAAAGGCTGATTATGGTGAACCCTCAAGACAATGACCCAATCAAGGACAAGGCTGTCACACAGTTGGTGAAAATGAATTAAAATTGTTCCTAGTAAGTCCTTTCAGTTGGACAAAGCACTCAGGGCAAAAGAATAGAGGGTATAGTCCTACAAAAACTTGATAAGCCAAAGATATATGTAGTTACATCTTTGAGGGAAGCATACCTAGAAGAAAAATTGTGGGTATAACTATAAGAATATGGAGCAGACTGGAATCAAGTAGGTAAAAAGCCAACAAAATTGTTCTTTTCTTTGCAAAAATGAGTGATTTAATTTTTTCAAAATGAATGACAATAAAATGCACAGAATCTTAGGTGAGTTTTGACCCTTGAATACAGCTGAAACAAGATACAGAACATTTCCATTATCCTAGAAAGTTCCTTTGTATCCCTTTCTAGGAGGTTTCCCTTGTACCCCCCCCAAGACAACCACTCTTCTGATATTTTTCGATATTGATTAACTTTGCATGTTCTAGAATTTCATATAAATGGAATCCTACAACAAGCTGTAGGACAAAAGATACTGTAAAGCAAGTTAAAATACAAATGGCAAATTGAGTTGGTATTTGTAGCTACGTAAGTAGTGAAGATGCATAACTATGCTTTATTATATTTATTTGTGTGGGTAATTATGTATTACATGCACATAGGTCACTCTTTGATTGTCTTTCCTGCTATCGGATCCTATAAGCTCCTGGAGGGCAGGTGTGTTTCTGCGTTCGTCATCCTGCACTTTCAGCATTTTGCAAGATGCTTGTTACTAGGTGCTTAGCATTTGCTGAGCTGACAGATGGCTGCAGGACTGAAAGTGGAGGATGGATCACAGTCAGGCAAGAGGCTGGGTACCGGCTGGGAGGCAGCAGCCCTGGTTCTCCGCAGAGGGGACAGCAAGCCGATGTGAGATATGGAGGAGACAGAACAGACAGGGTGAAGTGGCCGACTGGGTAACATGAAGGGTGGAAGCGAGGGGTGGGAGGTGGGCAAGAGAGCCCCAAGTTTTCAGGCCTGGGAGCTGGGTGGCTACTGCCATTCACTGAAAACGGGACCACAGGACAAAATACAGGCTGGAGGGAAGGCAAGCTTGCTTTTGGACCAGATGTCCTGAGTTTCAGGGCCTCCAGGACATCCAGGTGGACAGAGCCCGCAGGGAGTTGGACCCACCTGAAGGAAGGTGGTCTGTTGCAGAAAGTCGCTTTCATGAGTCAGTATTGGCTCCGTGCTTGGATACAACAGATGAGGTGGAAGTGACCCTCATGGCAAAACTGAGGGAAGGCTTTGGCTGTAGTCGGCCATTGGGGGAGGCTGGCTGGGGAGAGTGAAAAAGAAATCTTGTGCTGGGATGTGTGCGTGTGTGTGTGTGTGTGTGTTTGCTTGGGCCATTCCCCACCTTCTGGGACCCCTGGGTGTTAGAACTGCCATCTCCAAGCTTCCAGATTCTTCCAAAGCCATGACCTGCTCTTTGGACCTTTGCTGACCAGGATTTGGCCTCCCTCCCCTCCAGCCCCAGCTCCTCGTGACTTGGAGGAGGCGGGGAGTTTGGCTGGCCTCCCGGGACTGCCACCTCCTGGGGCTGGCGGGAAGGACGGCGGGCCAGAGAAGGCGGGGGTTGCCGTAGAAGGCTGCTGCCCCACCGTGACTCAGCACTCTCCTGGTCTGGAGGGTTTGACCTTAGACTCCAAAAGTGCTTTGTCATCGAGGGGCGGGAAAGCCCAGAAGTCTTGGAGGGCTGTGGCTTCACTGTGGGGGGGGGGGGGCAAGCACCCCCATTTCCTAATGTGGCCTGCTGCCTAGGCTAGACGAAGAACGAAGGGGTCCGGATCACCCAGCCAGGCCTCAGACCACATTCTTGCTGGAAGGGGGCGAGAGGTCATCACTTCTCCTACTTGTTTCTTCCTCAGTGTCTTCCCACCTCACTGTGAGGTGTCTCTTTCCCTTCTAGGGACTGTTACCCTAAGGTTACAATTTAGGATTCCACAGCTGGAAAATCGTAGACACTTGCAATGCTAAGGCTTGGAAACGACTTGAGAGTTTCCACCTCACCATGTTTTATAAACAGATAAGGAGGTGAGAGGCTAGAAGGCCAGGCTTGCCCAAGGCCATAGTCACAGGCAGAAGCTCAGGCTGAAAATGTAGAACCAGGCACAGGGTGCAATACAGCAAGGTCGTTAAAAATAACGATAAGGCTGTTGCTAGAACGAGGATATCAAATGATGTTATGTGAAAAAGCAGAGCCCGAAATAAGTTCGTGCAAAGCTGATAACAATGAAGACACACCGCAGTGCAGGAAGTTAGAGTTCAGAAATTTCTAAACCGGAAAAAACAACACGGAAGCAGATTCAGGAACATTTTTGGATGATACAGCCGTGATTCAGAGAGCTTGTCCTTAAGCCACTTTTTGAAAACCCATGAGGCGATGTCGAATCAAAGTCTAGGGACTCGGGAACCCCCTCTCCCAGGAGGTTAGGGTCAAGAGCCACGACCTGGGATATTGAGGATGATTGAGAACGGAAGGCCCCCATGTTTAAGGCAACACAGTGGGAGTTCCGGCTGGGAGAGCCCAACACACCACTCCTCTTATCCCTCGGGCCCTGGCTGTTGTTTGCTCGTCTACTTTCCCAATGGACTTCGAGCTCCGTGTTACACCGTGTCCCCAGACCCCGGCACAGGCCCGGGGCCCTTCCAGTTCCAGCAGCTTGCAGCCCTGGAGCTTTCTTCTGGAATCATCATGCCCCGTGGATAGCTGGCCTCTGCGTTTGGACTCGAGGCCCCTGGAGGTCGAGGATCTGGCCTCCGATGATGTGACCCCCTGGGTATCTGCCCCGATTCTAGACACTTTGGAGAGGTCACCTGGCCTTTCTGAATTTTATTGCCTGTATTTATTTACAGTATCTGGAGCCAGCCCTCCCGCATGCTACCCTGGCTGCCCCTCCCCCCACTTGGGATGCCCTCATTGCCACAATTCATGTTGCACCCCGTGACCTGGTACCCAGCCACATGGCGTGCCCGTGTTACCCAGTCCGGGCCCAGCCTTGCAAACCCCCGCCAAACCAGGAGAGGCCCTGCTGAGCAGAGGTGGGAGGTGGGGAGCAATCCCAGCAGCCTCAGAAAGAGGCACAGAGAAGGGCGAGGCGCTTGCTTTGGTAGGAGCCAGGCAGCCTCGTGGAAATGTACACTTGCGTCGGCCTTGGCCTTTCATGGTGTCCACACTTCACCGATCCCTGGAGGAGGCTGTCTTCCAGTGACCGTTGAGGAGTTGAGGTCCCCCGTCATGGGGTGGGGTGGGGGGGCTGCTCCCAGCGTCCAAGGCTCCTTATTTCCTGCCTGCGCTCCCACCTGTGGCCTCGCCCTTGCCCTTGTCTGCCCTTCCCAGCTTCGTGAAAGGCGGAGGGAAGCCCTTCCCTCCTTCCCTTCCCTCCCCAAGGGCTCTCCGCTGTCCTAGGGATAAAAGTGTGACCCTCCTACCTGAAACGAATACAATATTGTGTGTCAACTATGCTTCAATTAAAAAAAAAAAGAAACACGTGACTCTTCTGGGTGGCCCGAGGCCCTGCCTACTGCCTGGCACTCTCCCCCTCCGGGATGTCCTCTCTGGCCTTTCCCCACCGCCCAGCCCCACAGCAGTGCCCTCACACCTGGAGGACTTGGCGCAGCGGGTCCTTTTGCCCGGACTGCCCTCCCTGACCTTTCTGCCTGAAAAACAATCCAGAAGCCAGAAGCCAGCTCACAGATCCTCTGGGAGGCTTCCTTCACTCCCCCCCGCAGACTTGTGCCCTCTGGCGCTCTGAACGTTTCTCCAGGACCACGCTGCACAGCAGTGACCCGCTCTGTCCCTGCCTCCTGTGCCTGAAGGGGAGCTCCGGCCCTGTTCCCCCCCTCCCCCCCGGCAATGCTTCTCCCTTGCCCGCCTGGGTAGCCGGCAAGGCGCCAGGCTCGCAGACTCCCGAGAACTGGGTGCTAGAGGTCACAAGGGGCCCAGGTAGACAGGTCGAAGGATTGGGTCTCTCTACTAGAAAATGTGCATGTGCTTCCAGGAAATGGGTCTAAGGCATTCTTGGAGTTATTATCCTGTGACCAGAACATGCCAGAGAGTTTGCAGGAACTAAGTGGACACCTTATTGTGGCTGAAACCGATGACGCCTCTGAGGAGGAGGAAGGGCAGGTGGCCAGGCTGTAAGCAGAGGAGCATACTGCAGATCAGAGAGGGGCAGCGACGGCCTCGCCAAAGACAGCACAGCTGGTAAGAGTCAGGACTGGGACTGGAACCCGGAATCTAACTGGGGGGTGGTTTTCCAAATCTGGGGCCCCGATGCATCCCCTGCAATTCTGAACATCAGTCCATGCCCCTTAGTCCCCAGGGCGCGGAGGAAGAAGATCTATGAGATTGCAGTGGCCTGGGGGCTGAGATATCCCTGGAGGGGGAGAAGAGTTCCCGCCGCCCCGAATCCCAGGCAAAGGTGAGGCAGCTTCGAGGCGTCCATGATGGCAGCGGGCACTTTTGAGGGAGTTCCTACAATTTCACCAGCAGCAAACAGGTGATTTTCAAAATCAACAGTTTGATTTGTTAAATACTTGGAGTCTGTTTGCTTAGTGGAAATTTGTGGGGTTTTTTGTTTTGTTTTGTTTTGTTTTTAAAGATTTTATTCATTTTTATTTGACAGAGAGAGAATGAAAGACAGAGAGCACGAGAGGGAGGAGGGTCAGAGGGAGAGGCAGACCCCCCGCCGAGCAGGGAGCCCGATGCGGGACTCGATCCCGGGACTCCAGGATCATGACCTGAGCCGAAGGCAGTCGCTTAACCAACTGAGCCACCCAGGCGCCCCTGTTTTGTTTTTTTTAAAAGAAGGCAACATGCCTAGCGTGGAGTCCAATGCATGGCCTGAACTCATAACCCTGAGATCAAGACCCTGAGATCAGGACCTGAACTGAGATCAAGAGTCAGACGCTCAACCGACTGAGCCACCCAGGTGCCCTGGGAGTCTGTGGTTCTTTAGAAGGCATTAATGGGGCCCTGTGGCCGGTCTCAGGTAGTGGACTTGGTCTTGAGTTATCTCCTGAGCTTAGTGCTAGTGGTTGCCAGGCTAGGAGATGATCGGGAAGCCTGGAGACCCTTGACTATTCAGTGGTATCCCTGAGCAGGGCAACTGGGTCCAGACCCACTCCTGAGAGCTGAGGGTACTTCTAGAACATACTATTAATAGGGACCAAGGCTAGCTCCTCAGACCTATAGGGCTCCCTATGGGCCTGGAGGCCTCTGCTTAGCCTTTGGTGGACACACCAGGATTGGGATTTGTGAATAATGCCTCCTTCAAGGGCTCACAACTCCTCATTCCAATGTAGGATCTGAGCATCATGCTAACTTTCCCAGAAGACCGTCTGCGTGCCTGGAGCTGAAGCTGACCACTTATTAGGGCATATAAGATGCCCCCCTTCCCAACTGGGGTAATCCCATGTCCTCACCAGGGCCCTGAGCCCACCCTTAGCTTTCTCGGTGGAGGACTTGCCTACCTTTCTAACAGAGCATGTGTGGTCTGGGACAGATGCTTAGAAGTCAGACCCAGGAGAGCCTTCCCAAGGGAAGGGAGCTCACCTGCCCTCTCCTTCCCCACTTCTTTGGTTCTAGCTGCACAGATGATGTTCCGACGTCCTTTCAAACATCCCTAACTTTTACAGTTCTTTGGAATAATTGGCTGGAATTAAGTATCTAACTTTTTTCCTGCTTGCCTACCTGTCGAGCTGTTCTTCCCACCTTATGGGCACGTATGTGGTGTCAGTGGTAGGAATCCAGATTCTCTGCTTTTCTCTGGAATTGGTGATTCTTCCAAGATTCACACCTTCTTCCCAATATTCACTCCCCTTCTGGATACACTAGATCCAGATTCTCCTCTGGGGAGCCATTTCCTCCCTTCCTGCCCCTGCTTATGTGCTCTGATTAGAATGGCCTCTAGCCCCAGATTCGGGAGTAGACATGTTTTCTGGCACTCTCAATAGATTTTCCCATCAGTTTGCCTTTAACACCGTCTAAATGGCACCAGATTCCTTCACGGGTCGCAGAATTTTCCAGCCAGGCATGTGCCCTTGAGACTATCTGAACTTTCATTCAGTCACTCAACTAACAAAGCACGGTTCATAACTGGTCAGGACACATTCCAAGCGCCCGATGTTTCTGACCAGGAGTCAGACGGAACGAAGCGAGAGTTGGAATCAAACCAATGAGGAAACCTGTCGAGGGGCCATCCAAGTTCCTCACCCTTCACCGGGCTGGCCCTTGTCTTTCTGAGTGATACCCACCTTTGAGGTATCACTCAGAAAGGCCGTTTGCCACCAGCAGCCACTCCTGTGAGCCAGGCACAGGGGCCTGACACGTGGCAGGGCAGGCTGGGGCTGCATGAGGTCTCATTCCCTCCTGTTGTCCCTCCTGCCGGTCCATTAGCGCTGTGTCCTGTGTGGGCCCCACCCCTGTCCCTTTGTGTAAGTCTTTCGTCCCCAGATCTGTCCCCTTCGACATATCAAAGACCTACTCTTCCTCCAAACTCCAGTCCAAATCCTGCCTGTGCCAGGGGTCTTCCAGGATTGGGCTGATCTCTTTCCTCCTCTAACTGTGGTCCCTTCAGCCTTTAGTGAGTGACAGTTGGCGCTTGTGTGTCTCAGCATCATCATTCCTCCACTGCCGCGGGGAGACCGACAGCTCAGTGGACGTTCGAACATCGTTGTCATCTCTGCTCCCAGTGCGCAGGCCCAGGCCCTGGCCCACGACAGGGCCACTGAGCAAACTCTGGGTGGTTGAACTGAGTTGTGGAAAGGAGGACTCCTTGCCCCAGAAGGGTCCTTCCTTCCATGAGATATGGTCCTCTGCACCTAACTAAGGGAGAGGAAGGGCCCCTCCTCTGGCTTCTTCCTAGGAGCCCTGAATGGGAGCCTCATGAGTCAGAATTGGTCTCTGGAGGGGCTCCTGGATGGCTCAGTCAGTTAAGCATCTGCCTTTGGCTCAGGTCATGATCCCGGGGTCCTGGGATTTGAACCCCGTGTTTTGCGCCCTGCTCAGTGGGGAGTCTGCTTCTCCCTCTGCTCTTCCACCTGCTTGAGCTCTCTCTCTTGCTTACTCTCTCTCTCTCAAAGAAATAAATAAAACCTTAAAAAAAGAAAAAAAAAAAAGAATTGGTCTCTAGAGTTTGCCTTACACCCGGTCAGCCTAGTCACCCCTTCAGCCCTGAACTTTTGCATTCTAAGGGAAAGGGTCCTCAGGCCCAAGCTCCATCGAGCTGAGTGGGTTATACTCAGTCCCCCCCCCTTTTTTTGAAGATTTTATTTATTTATTTGAGAGAGAGAGAAGGAGAGACAGTGAGAGAGTACAAGCGGGGAGGAGAGGGAGAAGCAGGCTTCCCGCAAAGCAAGGAGCCGGATGCAGGGCTCGATCCCAGGACCCCGAGATCATGACCTGAGCAGAATGCAGACGCTTAACGACTGAGCCACGCAGGCGCCCCTCAGTCCCTTTTCTTAAAAAAGAATCCAAGAGTAATAAAAATTAATGCTTAATAATAAAAGCTAATGTTTTTTGAGCCTTTACTAAATATATGCCAAACATGCCACTTGACAGATAAGGAAACTGAGGCACAGGACTACATAATAACTTGCCCAAGGACACCCACGGTTTGAATTCAGAGCGCACACTCCTAACCATTCCTCATCCCCCTACCCACTGCCCGGATCACTCAGCTCTCTGCTCCAACTCATCCTTGGCTCTTCACCCCATTCTGTTCACCCAGGACCCCTCATGAGGCAGACCGCAGAGGGGTTTAGTAAACGCTTATGGAATAAGTGAATGGAATCAGGGAATTCTGTTTACCAGGTTATCCCTAGGAAGGCATGGAAGGCATGAGAGGAACAACAAAAATGCTGAAAGCCCAGCTTCCAGGACATTCTGTCACTGTCTGCCACATCTAGGGAAGGGGATGTTTCTGGAAAGGTCCCGGACTTCTGACCGACTCTCTTGGCTGTCCGTGTAAGATGGGAGGGCAGGCGTGCGGTTGCCTCTGGGCCAGATCCTGGGAGAGTGAGAGTACCCCAGGGAAAACCACTGTGGAAGGCAGCGGCTTTGAGGTTGTGCCCCAAGTGGATGGATGGCAGAGCTGGGGCGTCTGCATCAGTCAGGATGACTTTGATTTCAAGCAACAAAACCCCACCCACACTAGCTTAGCAACAAAGGTGATTTATCGGCTCATGTAGCTGAGACATCAGGAAGTGAACCTTGGGCATGGTTTCATCAGGGCCCCGGCCCCATTTCTCTGCAGTTTGCTCTCAGATCTGCTCCAAACCCCTGTGGAGCCTCATCCTCAGGCTCTCTTCTAGCAGCATCGAGGGTTGCAGGCCTCCCTGTTCCGGGGGCAGGGGTGGGGTGAGAGAGGGAGGAATGAGAGACTCCACCCCACCCCCACTCACAAGCATTGTCTGAAGGGGTCTCATTTGGCCCAGAACTGCCTCTCCGAGGGTCTGATTCTACAAGGCTGCTTAAGCAAACCAGGAAGATGGAGTTGAAGTGTTTCTAAGTGGCATTTGGGCCCCAGGGCTCCCTGGAGACAGGAAGAATTTCTGCCAAGTGCTCTCTGGCCTGACTTGCTGGTATCTGATTTGACCAAATAATACAGTTATCTGGGTGCAGGACAGTGGAACTGGGGCACCGGGCCCATGCCCTTCAGCCTCCCGTGCTGTACGTGGGTCTGCTGAAGACCCATGAGGGGCCCAGCGCTCAGATTTGGGAGGCTCCCCTGCACATCATGGCAACCATGAAAAAGCACGCTTACATCCCATAGTCAACAAAATCGAAAAATGGTTTTAAAAGAGTTGAGTTCAGTTGCAGCTGAGTAGGTGACAGTGTTACCGTTTGTAAACATTCACTTTTATTGATTTCTCTGTGAAGTGTTTTGTAATTTGGGAGCAAACACATTTTCTGGGGCCTTTGCAAAGCTCATGGGTCAGAGGCTGAGGCCTGTTGTGCATAATGGAAGATCGGCTTGGTTGAGGGTTTGTACCTTGCGCAAGCTGCCAACCTCTCTTGGCCTCTGTGTGATCAGTCGCCCGTTGACAGTAAGGAGGCTTGCATTTCTTCCCTGTGTACTGCCCTTCCAGCTGGAGGAGTAGAGGGGATAAACCGAGTGTTGCTGCAGAGCCAAGTAAACCCAGTTCCTTTGGGGTCTGTTCAACACTCGCCGAAATATAGAGAATAGTCTAGTGAATTTCCATGTACCCATCGCTCAGTTTCAACAATTAGCCCAGAGCCCATGACTATGCCTTGTTCCATCTCTGTGTCCACTTCCTCCCCTCCCTTTGACCCAGACATTATTTCATTTCTTAATATTCCAGTATGTGTCCTTAAGAGGAAATGGTTCCACTTGTGAAACATAACCACAGAAAACAGTAATTCCTGATTTGTGGGGCACCTGGATGGTTCAGTCAGTTAAGCATCTGACTCTTGATCTCAGCTCAGGTCTTGAGATCAGGGTTGTGAGTTCAAGCCCCACATTGGGCCCCACATTGGGCCCCACACTGGGATCCACACTGGGATCCACGCCGGGCGAGGAGCCTATCAAAAAAAAAAAAAAAA
>NW_028018482.1:0-704 GCF_054177405.1 Leptonychotes weddellii
ACTTTGTTTGAATAATTTCAAAGGTCGAAGCAGAGCTGGAGAATCCTCCCTCCCAAGGAGGTTCTCAGAGAACTAGGTCCTTCATAGGCCATGCTCTGTGGACACAGTCTCAGCACAGTTTTCCTCCCTGCAAGGTGACCAGCCTCCATTATCGATAATGAAGGTGGCTGGCTGAGATGACACCTGGTTGCAACTCTTCCCTTCCCACTTGGCACTGAGAGGCAGGCTGCTGCTTTTTATAAACAGAAATATTACAAAATGGCCAGCATGCCAGAATTCTCATGAGGATGTGCAAGATGTAAAGAGTGAAGAACGAGTGCAGATTTCATTCCTTCAGCTTCTTTCACCATATTTAAATGATCTCGCAGTCATAGAACAATCCAAGCTCGCAGTACCATGTGCTCCTGACGCCAGGATTCCAAGGCTGCATGTCCACAGGGGAAGGAGACATTGTAACTTTGCCGCTGACCTAGCAGGACCGTCACAGGGGTCCTGAAACAGGACCAGACATATTAATGCTTCACAGTGGTTCTGATGTGTGGTCAGGGTTGACAACTTCAGACTAAAGGCTCTTGGATGCTCAAGACGGTCCCATTCCTTCCCACCAGGGGCTGTGTCCTTACTTAACCGAGTGCCTTGCCAGTTTCTGTTAGATGTCTCTTCCAAGAAAAGGCAAGCTCCATGGGGCCATATGGCCTTATTCC
>NW_028018483.1:0-704 GCF_054177405.1 Leptonychotes weddellii
AAAAAAAAAGTCATTTTAAAATAAAACTGTTACATCACTATTTTAAATGTATGCCATGGAATACAGTTAAAGTTGCATCCATATATTATTTCTAACAGTCAGAATATTTGCACTCTTTTTTCTCATTTAACTTGCATTTGCATTTTCTTTCCTGCAACCACTTCACCCCACAATACAATGTACTTTTTAAGACGTGTATATCTGATCACCTTACCATATTATTCTGAAAAAAAAAAAAGAGAGAGAACATAAATTTAATTTGTTATCTACAAGCAATTTATTTTACCTCAATTAGGAATTTTTTTTCCTGGAATTAGTGATATTTACAATTATTATTAATAAAAAATAATCATAACCTCTCTCAATTTTAAACTGTAATATAAAATTCTATAAAGTTATTTTTTTTTTTCAATGAGACAGAGTGTTGCCTTGTTAAAGTAAACTTATTTGGGCAAAGATTTTTTTTTTTGAATTGTCCCTATTTGGGGCACCTGCAAATGTTTTACACCTGAAGAAAGTTACCCCTTTAAACATTTTAAGAGGGTGAAGATTCTGCTTTATTTTTATAAAATAGAAAGGAAAAGGTGGGAATAAAAACAGATTAGAATACAGATTCCCAGTGATACCTTGGTCATAGGTACATCCTTAAACAAATCAATTCTAGAAAAGAATGAGTCAATTTTTAAAAAATTACTGGTGCCAAC
>NW_028018484.1:0-704 GCF_054177405.1 Leptonychotes weddellii
AGCAGACTAAAGACAAAAGTCATCAACTATAATTGTAAAAATGAGAAATAGAAAAATTGAAGTCAATAAATCATTGGACATGTTTAAATACAGATTAAACACAGCTAAGAAAAAAAAAAAAAGGGAGAGAAAGAAGAAAGAAAGAAAGAAAGAGAAAGAGAGAGAAAGAAAGAATTAGTGAACTGATAATCAGGTAAAAAAAATCCAGAAGCTGGAGAAGCAAAATGATGGAAAATATATGAGCAAGGCTAAGCACATGTGGGAAATAATAAGAATATCTGAAATATTTTTAATTATATTTTCAGAAAAAGAGAAGGAAAATAAGGAAGAAGAAATAAAGATATAAGGCTGAAAATATTCTAAAAGTGATGTAATACTTCATTCTGTACATTCAAGAGACATAGTAAACCTCAATCATGGTGAACATTAGAAAATTTATATCAAACTGAAGAAAAACAAAGCTAGAGTATTATAAAATAATCCAGAAAAACAGTATTTTCAAAAAGCAATGTAAAATAGTTTTTTAATTAACATATATCTGTGTATAACTAGGAAAATGCAAATAATCTGTAAACTTAAAATAGATGGCTGTTATAATCAGTTTATTTTGTAAAGTAAGTTAAATATTTTTTACTAAAATAGCTTTTTTCCAAAAATGCTTTAAAAAATTATTTTGAGGGGTGCCTGGGTGGCTCAGTCGGTTA
>NW_028018485.1:0-704 GCF_054177405.1 Leptonychotes weddellii
CCATGAGTCATCCTAGCAAGCAAGTCATCTAGACCAAGAGTTGCTAGCCAAAGTTAAGTGGAATCTAGAATAATTAATAGAAGACAGAAATGTTATGTGGTAGCCTTGAGACCAGAAGAAGCAGCTAGAGCTACTGCTCATCCCACTAAATTTACTGTCATAATTTTTCTAGGAGAAGTTCATTAGGATCCAGGAGGAGTTGCTTTCTGAGTGTAATATATGAAGCTTATGGATCTGAGCAGTGTAAACGGTAGGTGTTGTGGATGCCATGGCACCCTGCCCAGATCAACCTTCAGGACTGGGTTCATCACTCATTTCCCTACCTTCTGAATGTTGGCAGCTGATGGCTTTCATCTGAATTTATCTTTTGGAATCACCCTGAACTGAAGAAAGCTATCTAAGATACAGAGAGCCTCCCTGTCTTAGGTCACTCCTCCCAACCCCCAATTTCCAGAGGCAGCTCACATGCAAATATTGGTCAATGTGGTAGTATAAGGCCCTAGCTCTTTTTACCTCCAGGTGGGTCAAATCCATAGGGCTATTCCACTCCAGATCTTCCTGCTGGTTCAGCACAGACCTTCATTATGACTACATTCCAGTTCAATTTCTCCCTCTGTCCATCCTAATTTCCTTCACTGTCCTCACAGGTGTGGGTCCAAGAGCACTCCCAATAAATTTCTTGTGCAGAAAGTCTCAATCTGAAT
>NW_028018486.1:0-704 GCF_054177405.1 Leptonychotes weddellii
CTCCTTTAAAACTATACTATGGTCTTTCATATCTCAGGAAAAGATTATGAGAAATCTATTCAGACAAATCCTTTTCCAGAAGTCAATAAAACAGCGGTTAACCAGAAGTGTCACCTGAAGGTAGGTCTAAGATCTGACATACAGGTAAGTTCGTATCACAAGTTCTTTGCACATTTTAAAATTTCTGATTATACTTACACCATACTTATTAGGAATAATACTTTCAAAGCAGTGATTCTCAAAGCACAATCTTTAGAACAGAGACATTCAAAGCATCTGAGGACATTTCAAACACTCATATCCCAAGGCAACATTCCAGGATTCTGATTCATTAGGTCTTACTCTCTGTGTATTTAACATGAACTTTGGGCAATTTTCCCAATATTTGGGTACTTCCAAGACCACTTTTTAAAAAATAGCCCTCTAGATAGACTGATCTGAAAATCCTAAACCATGGAAAGAGCACAAAAGCCTATTGACTAATGAATGGATAAAGAAGATGTGGTGTATATAAAAAAAAGAATGGCATCTTGCTATTTGCAACAACATGTATGGAGCTAGAGTATATTATGCTAAACAAAATAAGTCAGTCAGAGAAAGACAGATGCCATATGATTTCACTCATATTTGCAATTTAAGAAACAAAACAGAAACATATGGGAAGGGAACAAAAAGAGTGAGGAAAGCAAACCATAAGAGACTCT
>NW_028018487.1:0-704 GCF_054177405.1 Leptonychotes weddellii
TTATAAATATATAAATAATGAACAAGAATAAATAGGTAAAGCATCTTAAAAAAGCTTGACTGGTGGGAATCAGGAGGTAGGGGCTTCAAACACATAATTCACTTTTTTAATTTAAATTTTAATTAAAAAATGAACAATTAAGGGGTAGGGTAGGCAAAATGGGTGAAGAGGGTCAAAAGGAACCAACTTCCAGTTATAACATCAGATCAAGCCAGCACATCTTCTCCAAATATTGGATGGGATTTCAAAAATGAATTCAGTTAGGAGAGCTGACAGGTATTTTTAAAGAATACTTCAGAATAGTCTTTCATACTCTGGGAATACTTCAGGCATTTAAAGGAATTTTTTTCCATGTTAATAAAAGCATGGTAAAAAGCCCATTTTTTAAATAAAACACTGTAGTTGATTTTGACATTCCAAAATGATGCTGCCATGACTATTGTAATATTTCATAAACAGTGTAACCATTTATCCAGAAATCATCTGGAAGTCATTTAAGAGTGAACTAACATCTAAAACTTTATAAATAAATACATTTATATATTTATAAATATATAAATAATGAACAAGAATAAATAGGTAAAGCATCTTAAAAAAGCTTGACTGGTGGGAATCAGGAGGTAGGGGCTTCAAACACATAATTCACTTTTTTAATTTAAATTTTAATTAAAAAATGAACAATTAAGGGGTAGGGTAGGCAAAAT
>NW_028018488.1:0-704 GCF_054177405.1 Leptonychotes weddellii
CTGCCTTCGGCTCAGGTCATGGTCCCAGGGTCCTGGGATTGAGCCCCGCATCGAGCCCTGCATTGGGCTCCTTGCTTAGCGGGAAGCCTGCTTCTCCCTCTCCCTCTCCCCCTGCTTGTGTTCCCTCTCTCACTGCCTCTCTCTCTCTGTCAAATAAATAAGTAAAATCTTAAAAAAAAAAAAAAGAGGTAATAATCTTTTTAAGATGGAGAATAACTGAGGATTATGGTGTCCCTATACCCAAAGCACTGGTCTTTTTACAATCATACAGAAAAACAGGACTCTGTCCTTGTGTACAGAAATTTCAAGAAACACAAGGCTCTCAAATTCATTGAACAAAAGAAGAACATGAAAGTATCATGAGTATTTCATATGCAAATAGCTAAGTATAAATTCCGCTCATCCTTTCAATTCTCTTCAGGTAACTCCTCCATGAATAAAAACTCAAATTTATCTCATTCGATTTTTGAATCAGAAAATCTATTAAGAAAGGAAAGGGAAATATGTTCATTTGAAATTGGGTTTAGTCCCTTTAGGATGTTATGTTTGCACCAACTGCTGACATTGCAAGAACATTTGACGACACTTACCCCAGGGTGGATATCCAGTTATACGGTAGTCATGCTACTTTGAATTTAATTTGTCAAACAAATAACAGAAAGGACAGCAGGTGTTTTTGTCTAACCCCATTGGTTATGATTAGA
>NW_028018489.1:0-704 GCF_054177405.1 Leptonychotes weddellii
TGAAGGCAGATGCTTAACCGACCGAGCCCCCAGGTGCCCCAAGAGTTGTATTTATCTTTGATAAGTAACCTTATGGAATCTGTGGGCTAGATTTTGAGCAAGGGTGATTTTCTAGTCTGTATTTTCTTTTTCCCTTTAGTCTTAGGAATGGGGAATGCTTTAGATAAAAGTTCGCAGAGAGGCTGAAAGACTTTGAATTGTCTCTAAGACCTTCTTTCTAGTTTTTCCAATGATTTGTAAGATAAGGACAGTTGCTTTCAATCCCTTAAGGAATTGGGTTGCAATTTAAATGACATCATAAGTTGACCTACGAATCTGATTACATTTTCCTCAATTTGCTTCAACCCCTCTGGGTATATGGTTCTAATTTGGACTTAAGAGAGAAGGCCTTAAAAGAAATTCTTATCAGATTCTGATTATCTGCTTCCAATCAGGCCAACTTTTGACTACAGAGTTATCATTGCCTTAGCATGGTGAGAATGATTTTGATTTTAACACCTGGTTACCCATATCTCATTTCAATGATATGAAGAAGGTAGAGTAGTAAGAAGTGCTTCTTCAGGAGTTGATATTTTTGAGCTCAGTTTTGTCATTATTTCAGAAAGTTTCTTATTAGTTTCTTGCATGGATAGTATCTTGTCAATGTTTTTTTTTTTTTACAGGCTTCCAAATACCAATCAAAATATGTACCCCACTCAAATTGT
>NW_028018490.1:0-704 GCF_054177405.1 Leptonychotes weddellii
TGTGTGTGTGTGTGTGTGTGTGTGTTGGATTAGGGGACAGTGTTAGAAATGAGCCCCGGATAGCAAAAATATGAAAAGATTTGCTATATACCAAAACTGAGGTAACTATACAATGAATTATAACATGACTATTTTCTTATCAATAATTTCCTTTTCAACTTTTTTTTTTTCTTTACTCTCCACAACACTAACAGCCTTCTTTCTCCTTAACAGATATAACTAACATAACTAGTTCTATGGTTTTCTCTACATTCTATTAACTTACAGGAAGAATGGGCAGAAATGCATACATCTTCAACACAAGTAAACTACTAGCCAATTTGTGATTTATTGACTCAGTAAATTATTAATCCAAAATTTTATTCTTTCAGAGGTACTCATTAACCTTATCCCTGAAATATAAACTATATCAATAATTTAATTTCCATGAAGAGACAATAATTCATTATAAGCTATATTTTGCTTCCATCTATGTTTCTAGGATGTATACAGACACAAAATTCTGCAATGCTACACTAATCACATAATAAAGAAGTATATTTATTTACCATGAATTCTCATTTCTCCTGCATACTTACAACAACTCTTAATAAAATTATTTTAAAGGTTCGTCCACCCCTCCGATTTCCCCCGCTTCATTCCTCCCCTCCCGCTACCTTCTTCTTCTTCTTTTTTTTTCTTAACATATCTTGCATTATTTGTCT
>NW_028018491.1:0-704 GCF_054177405.1 Leptonychotes weddellii
GCGCCTGGGTGGCTCAGTTGGTTAAGCGACTGCCTTCGGCTCAGGTCATGATCCTGGAGTCCCTGGATCGAGTCCCGCATCGGGCTCCCTGCTCGGCAGGGAGTCTGCTTCTCCCTCTGACCCTCCCCCCTCTCATGTGCTCTCTCTCATTCTCTCTCTCTCAAATAAATAAATAAAATCTTTAAAAAAAAAAAAAAGTGTTCTACTTGGGAGCGCCTGGGTGGCTCAGTCGTTAAGCGTCTGCCTTCGGCTCAGGTCATGATCTCAGGGTCCTGGGATCGAGCCCCTCATCGGGGCCTCCCACTCCCTCTGCTTGTGTTCCCTCTCTCGCTGTGTCTCTCTCTGTCAAATAGATACATAAAACCTTAAAAAAAAAGTGTTCTATTTGGATTCCTTAAGCTGCTTGGAATCACATAACTATTTGTAATAATTTTTAACATTTTGATCATTTCAACTTATTGAAACTTTTTTTTTAATGAAGATTGATGTATATATTCCATTGTATTGACAAAGCAAGTCCAGTGATTCACCAAAGCTCCAAAAGAATGGCCAATTGATATAGTGATGAGCCACAGTGATACCATATTCTTTCAATTTACCTACTGTCCCTGGTTCTCTGAATTAAGAAATGAAATCCACATGGAGAAATATATCAAGCCAAAAAGTAGGAGGAGGAGGCACATTATTTTTTTTCCAAGTGACTG
>NW_028018492.1:0-21970 GCF_054177405.1 Leptonychotes weddellii
AGAGAACAAACTGAAGGTTGATGGAAAGGGGTGGGCAGGGGATGGGCTAAATGGGTGATGGGTATTAAGGAGGGCACTTGTTGTGATGAGCACTGGGTATTATGTATAAGTGATGAATCACTAAATTCTACTCCTGAAACTAATACTGCACTATATATTAACTAACTTGAATTTAAATAAAATTTTGGAAGAAAAAAAACAAACAAACAAAAAAAAAAAACCTCTGCTTTAGACCAAGTTGACTATTCCCTCCAACTTGAAGTATTTTCTTTTCTCAATTTTCTCAGCTGTATACTCCTGATTATCCCCCTGGCCAGTCTTCTCTGTTGATTTCTCCTCTTCTCTTTGACTTGTGCATTTGTGGTCTATGGCTCACTCCTGGGTCTCTTTCTCTTCTCAATCTGAACTCTACCTGGGTGATCTCATCCCATCCATAGCCTTATAGACCACTGATAAGCCGATGATCCCAGATCTTCATCTTTAGCCTGTTGTATCCAATTCTGACATCTCCACTTGAAGATGTGATAGGAATATCACGCCTAAGCTGGCCTAAGAAAATTTCTTTTTTTTTTTTAAAGATTTTATTTATTTTTTAACAGAGAGAGAGACAGCGAAAGAGGGAACACAAGCAGGGAGAGTGGAAGAGGGAGAAGCAGGCTTCCCGCAGAGCAGGGAGCCTGATGTGGGGCTCGATCCCAGGACCGTGGGATCATGACCTGAGCAGAAGGCAGACATTTAACGACTGAGCCACCCAGGCGCCCTACCTAAGAAAATTTCTGATCACCCTTCCAGAACCCAAACCTGTGCTTCCCCTAGTTTTTCCCATCTTAGTAATAGAACCAGCTTCTAAACTAATTGCTCAAGCAAAACCTATCTTTGATTCCTGTTTCTTTCTTTCATGCTCCACACCCAATCCATAGGCAAGTTTTATCAACTGAACCTTCCAAACACATCCTAAATTTGCCTAATTCTCTCACTCACACCTGTTACCATCCTAGTTCTAGCAACCTTTATCACCTAAATTCATACAATGACCTCCTGACTCATCCCACTACCTCCATTATTGCCCCTGAACAACTAATCTTGTCCACACTAATAAGAATTATCTTGGAAATATGAAACATTTCACAAGTGCAAACAGAAAAAAAGATATAGATATAGATATATATAATACACACACACACATACACACATACACATACCACCCAGTAAGTTTTTCTGTAATAATGAATCAGATCATTGCCATTTCTCTGCCTAAAACCATCTAATTGCTATCCATTGTAGTTAGAAAAAATTAATAACTCTTTACCATGGCTTACAAGGCCCTCTATGATCTAATCCTTGGCCATATCTATAAGCTTGTCCCCATACTTCTCTTCTCCTCCCTTACAAGTCACTCACAGTGACCTCACCGCTGGTACTCAAACACACCAAGCTCACTCTCACCTCAGAAGCTTTGTATTAACAATTCCCTCTGCTTATAATTCTCTTCCATCAGATCTTTGCATGGCTGGTTCTTTCTTGTTCCAGCTTAAAACCTCATTAAAAGACTTTTCCTACTCACCCAACCTAAAGAATTCACCTGCTAATCCCTCTCTATCATATTACCCTGTTTTTTCTCTCTCTCTTTTTAAAAAATCTTTTTATTTGACACAGAAAGAGAGAGCACAAGCAGGGGGAACAGCAGGCAGAGAGAGGGAGAAGCAGGCTTCCCACTGAGCAAGGAGTTCAATGTGGGGGCTCCATCCCAGGACCCTGGGATCATGACCTGAGCTGAAGGCAGATGCTTAAAAAATTGAGCCACCCAGGCACCCCTCACCCTATTTTCTCTTGATCATAATATTTTAAATAGACATTTTTTATTCTTTGACTTTTTATCTATAAACACCCCTGTCACACACATGCATGCTCACACTTTATAATATAAACTCTTTGAGATGTGGGACGTTGTCAGATATGTACAACCTTTTGAACTCCAGTACCTAGTAGGTGCTCAGTAAATGTGGAGAAGGAAGGAGGGAGAGAGGAAGAGAGGGAAAGAGAAGAAGAAAGGGAGGAGAGGACGGAGGAGGAAAGGAGGGAAGGAATTCAGCAGTTTTAAGTACTCCGTTTAAAAATCTGTCATAAAAAGATTTCGAGCAGCATCTGAAAAGACATTTCCAGAGGACGACATTATTCACAGCACCCAGTAACTTTAAAAAAAATGTCGTGGTCATATCTTAAGGACAAGAGACAATTGTAAAAGATGAAGACTGAACACACATTGTTTCAGCTCAAGAGGCCTAATTGCAAAGTGTGCCTGCCTGCTCATCTTTCCATCACTCTAGTCTCCATCCATAATGCCAAGCTAACCAGGAAGAGTACAGTGTGGTCATTCAACCAAAGAACAGTGCACCATCCTTCCACCCAGATGAGCTGATCATCTCCTAGAGAAAAAGGAGCATTAACAAGAAAATGTTTGACTGGAGACAAAGCACAGAATTAATTCCTACAGGTGCCAATTCTGACTTTCCTCTTTCAGGTTTTCAAAATGTTAAGTACTGATGGATCTGGTCACCAAACCTTAAAGTATGGTGCTTCAGGCTACACTAGGCTTTCTATTCTAATCATCTACGTGAAGAGGCTTGTGTTAGAAAGCGTGGGTGGATTCACAAGTGCTTGAGTTGAACTGTTCTACCCAGCCTGGGCCTCACGCATGGGCTTGAGAGGCATCTTTTGGAGACCTATTATGTGCTAGTCACCACGCTGCATCCTGGAAACTCAAAGATCCTGGTTCCACCAATTACTCACAGAGTGTCCTAAGGAAAGATACTTAACACCTCTAACCTCAAATTTCTAGTTGTAAAATAGAAACAATGATAGGACATCAGAGCTCACTCAGGTTGTTGGCAGAATTCATATCTTTGCAGCTATAGGGCTCCTGGCAGCTGACTTCTTCGAAGCTACCAAGGAGAGTCTCTGGGGTCAGCCTGCTAGTAAGAGTTTTTATACAATGTGACCTAATCATGGGAGTGACATCCCATCACGTTTGCCATATTCCATTGATTAGAAGTCAGAGACCCCAAAATCAAGGGTTAAAAATCATACAAGAATGTAATCACCAGGAGGTAGGGATCATGGGGCCCACCTCAAAGCCTCTATGTCCCGGTTGGGGATAAAGACGAGTAAAGAGGCACTTATAACAGTATAATTATTGCTGCGATGGTCAAGTACAGAGTGCTAGGTATAGAGGACTATGCGCATAGCTTTTTCTGAGTGGGTGGGTGAGTGGTGGTGGTGGTGAGATTTCCTAGAGGAACGACCATAAGCTGAGACACAGAGGATGTGTACCTGTTTGCCATATGTATATTGGGGCATGGTGAGTGTCCCAGGCAGAGAGCCTGATAGAATGGAAAACATTCCCTAAGTAAAAAATAATGCATATGGCCAAACCATATTTCATTTTGTTTGTATTCTACAAATTGCTAACATCTCACCAAGAGAAAATTATCCATCATGGGCACAGGGCCACACTCAGTAAGTTTAAATACTTTCTTAAATGAATATCTAAAGGAAAGACCTTTTAAGTATGTTCCTCATTCTTAGAGGAAAGTGCTTACAGTGTGTCTTAAAGAGAAAAGATTTCCATTTTATGAGTTCTCATCATTATTTAAAATAGTGATATCCTAAGATTTTAATACACCCTGGGTCTTGAATGAGATCACAGCTCAGATCCAGTTCTTTGTCAGTCTCCGAAGTAATTATCTTCTGAAAAGAAAGGCCCCATGGGTGGGGGAGCACCAGCTGTTGAATGCTTAATACTACATACCAAGTGAATGGCCAACTGCCCAAATAAAATAGGTATCTAAGCCAGATGGAACTCTTTATTCTAATTTGCTTATTCAAACTGGAATGGAGCCAGTTCGTTTGTGAAATGTGCTTACAAAATAATAAACTATTATTGACTGCTAGACAGCATCCTCCTCTATGATGTTTATACTGAACCTCCACTTCAAAAAGACCCTGAACTTTGTCCTCTACTGAATTCGTAATGATGTTCAGATTTCTCAGCCATATCTAACATCAGCTCCAGAAAAGTCCATTAAATGGGGCTGGAGAGCACAGCTTATTGTGACAGATTATAGTTAAAACAAAATTCTTACTGAATTACTTTCAGAGAATAAGTTCTAGTGGTCACATTCCTATTATGCCTATATGTGTCCAAAAGGATGCCTTCTGGTGTAAGACATAGAATTCCTCATATGAAGAGGCTAAAACGCTAGGGAGGATTCAACAGCTCATCTAACTGAGAAGCCCATAGACAGTGTCAGTTTCAGGTACAGTTTGACCATGCCTCTGGCTTCACTTCACTCCTAAATTATAGACAATTTTCTCAGCTCTGCCTACCCTCTTTTAAAGGCTGATTTCAGAGAGTGACTTCAGGTAGCAATTTACATGCATTTAACAAAAACTTTGACCATTGAGCTAAAAAAGCCACAGTCAAGCCAATCCCTGTGGCCAGGGGAATGTCATTTGCTAAATGATTTAGTTATATAATTTTGCAAGGAAGTGTGGTTATATACCTCCATCTCTGCGATGCTGGTATGAGGATCCAAGTCCCTTAGCCAGTGTATGGATGGGTCTTACAGACTACCCAGCATTTTCATCTCAACAGAGCAGTCTTTATGTTGTTTTCATATTACAGATGGATTTATGAATATAGCGGTACCTAAAGATCTCCTGAGATGCAGAGAGAATGTCAAGGACTCACTCCATGGGATTTGAAAACGTAGGACAATGAAACAACTCAGGGCTATTCCCAAGTACCCCAAACTGAAACTGCAGCACATTTAAGCACACTCCAGAACTCCAGTGTCTCATGCCCACAGACCAAACTCCCAAATTTCCCTGAAATTTGACCTCTTATTGCAACTTCAGGACCTGGGAAATAACCCCACCTGAACCAGCAGCCTATACCTGACCAATTTATAGAATAAACTTGGAATTGTATTTAATCATGGCATTTTAAGATTCCTTTTCAAAATATTCTTTTTGCCCCTCAAATTTTCCAGGCCTTCACATCTCTCAAGATATCAAACATGATACTTTTTAGGAGCCAACCAAGTTATACATAATGCATTTTTATGTTCCTAAATTAACAAAGTGACTTTAGATCTGTGAAGGGTGCTAAAAATTATATAAGCTATGTAAGTATTTTTATTTGTTCAAACATTTCCAGTTTCCTTCAGGGCTTAAAAGTTTCTGAGAACTTTCTATTTCTAAGTAGGCCTAGTTTGTTATGGATGAAACAGACACTCCAAAAACATGTCCATTTTTTCTGAGGGGCCTCACAGCCAGGTTTTTTTTTTTTTTTTCATCTTCTAGAACATCAATCATTTGGGTATAGCTAGCCCCAAACCATAGAGTACTTATATCTCTTGCTTATTTTTAATCAGCATTCAATGAGGTCAAGCAGACTATGAGACAAGGATTTGAGTGCAACTAGTTTATTTGCAAGGTGATTCCAGAAACTGCTAGTAGAGAAAAGTGAGGTGAGGTAAGAAAAGAAAGCAGCCAATTCAGGATGTGTTGTCAGGGAGCAGGTGTCTACCATGGGCTCCCAAGACTTTGTCTTGCTGGGGACTTCTGGGAGACAGAGTATAAAATAAGCTTCAGTGTGTGTGTGTGTCATCTCATCTGAGGGGCAAGTACCTGGGGTATTTTTTCTTCAAATCCTTTCCATTGTTGGTGGGGAGACTGTCCCCCAGGGGACTTAGCTCCTGGATATTTCTGGCCTTCTTATACAAAGGTCAAGAAAAAAAACCCCAAGGCAGAGACAAAGATGTCTGTAGAAGGATGCTAATAGCATGCACTGGTCCAGTGACCTAGAGGAGACAAGGGCAGGGCACCAGCATATTTGCAACAATGCCTATGGCCAAAAATTAATATATACTTGATACTAGTCCTAAGTATCACTGGCTGTTTTGGGCTCTTACCTTAAAAAAGTATTGCATTTGATGAAATTCCAGTTTCTTGGGGTTTACTGAAATCATCTCATTCACGTAACAAGTCATCATGGCAGAGCAAAAAAAAAAAAAAAACAAAACAAAAAGCCCTGAATTTAGAATGAGCACAGCTAGGTTCAAGCCTAGACTCTGTGGCCTTACATACAATGATTCTTGACTATGGACCTCAGTTTCTTCAATGTAGATCAAGGGCTTAAGCTAACAATAACAGAAAACACTTAGATGGCCTTATTACATGCCAGACACCATTCTGAGTGCTTTGCAGATATTAACTCACATAACCCCCGTGACAAGCAATGAGATGAAGACTATTATCTCCATCTTACAAAGAAGTAAACTGAGGCACAAAGTAGTTAAGTAACTTGAATGAAGTCACATGAGTAGTAAGTGGTAGAATCAGGAATGGAATCCAAGTTGCCTGGCTCCAAAATCAAGACCCTTACTTACCACCAGGCTTCCTCTTAACGCAATAACCTGTAGGCCTCCTTCCTTAGTAGAGACCTATAATCTTTGACTTCCGATAAAATCAGGCAGGAGTAATGGTATATTCATCTGCTGTATGTTTTGACTTCCATTGTTTGACACAAGCTCAACTTGTGTCATTCCTCTTGTGGAATAGTTTATAAGGTACATTTAGAGGAGCTAGCAATAAGCAGAAAACATCATGTACCTAGTAGGTCCTAATACAGCCCCTCTGGAAATGGCATTCGATGTCTGCACCAGGAATATTTGATTTAAATCCTTGCCTTAAAAAAAATGAATTGTCTTATCTTTCTAACACCCTTGCAAATATCTCACCAACTGTGGAAACTAAACCATCAAAAACTCATCTTCTGCCTGTTTTATTACTAAAGCATATCCTTTCAAAAATCAACCAACATTTGTTCAAGTAAGATGCCAATGAACCAGTCATCATCAGTACCAAGCTGGAATTTTCAGTTTCCACTGGAGAGTACTAGTATATATCAGTTCAAGGTAATCATTAGAAGCCAATTTCTATCATCTCTTAAAATCTGCTCCCCAAATCTCTTAAAATATCACTTTCAAATGTCTGAAAGTTTTCCTTTGAAGTCATAGTATTATGACTATATATGGCCCACTATGCTAGGAATTGAGATCTGAGGATGATGATATATCTATTTGATGTCCCTGACCTTTAAGATGCTTCAAATGTACCAGGTGAGAGGGATATATGGCAATAGAAAAGGAAAGTGAATAACATGTAGAGAGCTGGACTCTAAGTACAAAGTTACTATGGAATTAGCCATGCTGAATCGTTCAAATAATTATAATGGTGTCTAATGGTTATGACAGAATGTCATCATTCATTCATTCACCAAATAATTATTGAGCACCTATTACATGCCAGGAATTTTGCTGTAAAGAAGCTAATCTTTACAATAAGGAAGAAAGATATGGATCCTGCCTTCATGGAGTTCACAGTTCAGTTGGGTGACTGGCAGATGAATAACAACCTTTCTGCCTTTGGCACGTCCTTCAAGTGTCTTACCACTTTAACCCTCCCGGAGCCAACTCTCACTCCTCCAACAGCCATTGTAACTGATTTTTTTCCACTTCATGCTCTTACTGGCTCTCCCCATTGTGTCAAGGAGGGTTACAATGATGTGTTTTGAAAAGAAAAAGAAATGGCCACCCTTTTTTACTGTAAAATCCTCCAGCTAGAGCCAAAGCCCCCTCACGCACCAAAAATGGAGGCACATGGAAAAATAACCCGGCCATGCAGAGAGTGCAGTAAGCATGGAATTCTCCACATATTGAAGGGGTGAAAGGAGAGAGGTTTAAGAAGCAATCATGCCAAGAAACACCAGAAGAGATTACAGGAAGCCACCTATCCTGGCTTCCCCGGGTCACCCTCAGATCACATTCTCTTTTGAGGTTTTGAAGGCAAATTTGTCATTAGATATGGTTTTTCTGCTATATAAGAGAAAAAGAAACTAAACAGAATTCCTGAGGCGAGAAGAAGGTAAGAGAGGAAAGAATGGACCAATGGTGCTATAAAATGCAAATGATAGCCATTGTAAATAGTAATGATAATATGAAGTCGAATATGCCTCTGACATTCTGTAAAGCTTCCGAACATTCTGCCCATCCTTCTGAGCAGAATTCATTTGGTTCTTTGCTTACTTTACACTTAGTTTTCTCACTGTGAACAGCAACTAAGGATGTGATTCTGGCTATGATAACGTATGACTCACGCACATCCATTGGCACCTATTTTGGTCTCTTATCAGATGACCTTCCTGACCTTGACAGCCTTCTCTGCTTTAGGACAATTTGCAGGATGGAATTTAAGCGTAACCAATCCTAATTCCTTTTATCCCCAAAGGCTCCCAAGACAGCAATCTTTGGAATGATCCATGCCTTGCAATTCTTACATTTCTCTTATCTCTGAGACTACTTTTCATGTTCGCTTTGATGCTACTTGAAAATATTCTCACCTTGACCTCCAATAAAACAGAAAATCCCAAATATATCTTGACTTCTTCTTATGTCAACTCTTGCAATACGACCTCCTAATACCTTTCTAAATCCCTCTTGAACATGAGAATTCTATTTAGTGTAGCCGCCCATAACTCACTGATCTCAACTATAGTTATTCTAATCATTAAAAAAAAAAAAAAAAAAACCTTTTTTGTAAACTTCTCATGTATTGCTTCTTGAAGCTCATTTTATACCTAAGGGCTTCATTCCCTTTATGTCAGGTTTCCACTGTAAAATTTAATTGGAAAATTGAGGCAAAAATATGAATAATCCAGGGAAGAGCTGAAAGAAAAATTAGAAACTGGAATGGTTTTACCAGCAATACTGGCTACTTTCCCATCATCTATGTGCTTATTGCTTTGAGTTAGGAGGGAAAAGGAATTAAGACCAAGGAAAAGATCAGGGTAAGAGAAGGGGTTAGTAGGAGGATCCTCAGAATCAAATCTGGCTAAAAAAGAACCCAACTTTGCTTCCCATCTTTCGCACCCATCAAGTGCTGCTTCACAGTAAACTTTGACTTGGAAGACGCCTTGAAAAGACTCTTTGTGTCTTGAAAATAGCATGAACATTGGGAATGGATGAATTTGGACTCTAATCCCAGCTCTATCACTTACTTGCTGTATGACTTTGGGCAAGTTACTTACCATCTCTGAAATTGTGTTCACATCTACAGAATAAGGATAATAACGGCTTCCTCATAGGATTGTTGTAAAAATTAAAGGAGATAACCTAGAGAAAGCATCCATCAATGGAATACACTTAATATACCTTTGACTGAATGATCTGAAGAATATGTTAAATAGCAAGGTAACTGATTCAAAATTCCACCAAGATGCCAAACTGCAAACCCAGCAAGACATCAGATGTCTTTTTATATTTACCCAAGGTATCCCATTTGTTGGAGTAGCTTTCCTCCTTGATTTAGTAAAGTACAAATAGGCTGGCCTTAAAACAGTTGTCATCAGTAAGTATTTACTAATGGTTCACTATATATATGCAACACTGTACGGGTGCCATAGGGGAAGCCAAATCAGTATGAAACATGGCCTTGGTCCACAGGGAGTTAATAACTGAGGTGGACTAAACTTCATTCAGGCAGGCTAAGTGGTTTTACTATCTTTCAGATAACAATTCTCAAACCTGCAAGATCTTCACACTGATCTGGTTTGCATATTAAATATGTATTTCAGTAGGATGGGTTCCAGAAATCTGTATTTGTGATAAGCTTCTAGGTAATTCTGACATTCACCCAAGCTTGAGAGCTTCGCTTCTTTAAAAGATGCCTCTTTACTGTACAGATTAATTTATAAATCAAGTCACATCCAAACTATGTTAAGAAGTCCAGGGAGATGTGCTTGTCTCAACACTAATAAATATGTCATTTCTCAACACCACTGTTTTCTGTTGGTTGCACTGTGTGTGAATTAACTGTTGGGATTTTTGTTCTTTTAATTATTAAGGTAACTTTGCAGGTCCTGAATGCAAGTGGCCTGAAGAAAATTATTATATAGAAAATAAAAATAAAACGTAGTAGAATCTTTTCAGATGGATGAACCATGAGATACTATGGACTCTGAGAAACAAACTGAGGGTTCTAGAGGGGAAGGGGGTGGGGGGATGGGTTAGCCTGGGGTGATGGGTATTAAGGAGGGCACGTTCTGCATGGAGCACTGGGTGTTATACGCAAACAATGAATCATGGAACACTACATCAAAAACTAATGATGTAATGTATGGTGATTAACATAACATAATAATAAAAAATAATAATTAGAACTACCAAAAAAAAAAAGAATCTTTTCAGATGTCTGTCAATGGCAAAACTAAATGTATAAATGGAACAATTTACAGCTCAATGAGCAAATGATGCATCAATAAATGTATTAATGCAACCTGTGCCAAAACCTTTAGACAGAGCTCCATCCAAAGTAACTTGCCCAAACCCTTCAAGCCCCTTCCTTTAGGATGGGTGGATTCCATCTCATATACACTGTGTTCAAAAACAAAGCATTACAATCACACAGTGCACTGTACCATAGTAATGTTGTATGGGTTATTTTACGCAGGAAAGCTGAAAGTATTCATGAGAAGAAAATAAGAATACTGAGTACATTAGTGGAAATCACAAATTCTGATTTTAAAAGACATGGTCTCAAAAAATTTTAAGTATTTTATTATTTCTGGATTCAGACATCAAAAAGACCCTTACAAGCTTTACTCGCTCATCCAATGATGTCATTCAACCAACGTTTACTGATTACGTGTTATTTTCTAGGCATTCACTGTTGTAGATGCCCTGCATGCCCCCATCCACCCTCTTCTTAGCTCTCACCATGCTCTTACATGGGCTTTCTTCGTCAACCACCTAACTTTCTACCCGAGGGTGTTCTTGGACTAAGCTCGAGTACAAGGCAGGCCCAAATGCCAGGAGCTAATACCCCTCAAGCAATGAAGGATGGGAGTCGGTGGATAAATATGTCAACTTCCTCACCTTTGGGTGGGACAAGTCTGACAAGGGTTTTGTCCTGCTTCTCACAAGTCCCTAGTGAGATCAAGCCCCAGGTGCTCACAACATGGTTATGAATATATTCTACACAGTCTTCCTTCCCTTCCCCATCTTACTTCCTACTCCCTCTTAGAGCTTCTTGGAATCACCTTCCAAACAACCTACTTGCATTCAAAGCCTCATCTTCAAGGTCTACTTCTAGATGAACTTGGACTAAAACCCTAGGTCATAGGAGAGTGAAAAAGACACAGCCATGCCCTTGAGAGATTCAGTTTGAGAGACAGACCCAAACAAGCTGATAAGTGAGATATGGTCATATAAAATAGATCCCAGCGGCACAGTAGGAATGACTCTCCACACAAGGAAGGCCTCACAGATGAGGTAAACATTCTAGCTGTCACAAAGTATGAGTAGAAGGTTTATATCTAAATAAGAAGAGAAAGGCATTTTAGACAACTGGAAGAGCATGTACAAGCATGGTACCCCTACCACCTTTTACACGCACATGTACAAAATCCTTGAAATATCTTGTGTACTTGGAGTCCAGAGTACACTGAGAAGAAATACAGAAGATAAAAGTTGTTTTTTTTTTTAATTAGTTGCTTGGTGGCTGGTAGCCCAATGCACCTTTCCTCCCCATAACCACGCCTTTGTGTAATGCACTACCAAACTGAATCTGGGCTAGCCTATGAATCCTTTGTAGTCAATAAATCATGGTGGAAGGGACCTGTGCAGTTCTGGGCCTCAACTTTAAGGAGACCTGACCACTTCTGTTTTACATTTTACACTTTACAGAGCCCTGAACTACCACGTAACACGTCTGGTCACCCTGCGAGAGCCATCAAAAAGAGAGGCCAAATGAAGAGGCCGGGATCCTGGAGTCTTAGGGTCCCTGAACACAGCTGTTCAAGCCAAGGTGCCAGACATAGGAGTTCATTCATCTTACGTATACCAGCCCCAGCTGCTATCTGACTTCAGAGACCCCAAGAGAAACCAGGAGAAGAACCATCCAACCCACAGAATTGTGAGAGATACTTAAAAGGTTGTTTTAAGCAGCTAATAAAAAGGTTGCTGAGGGCTGGTTTATTATGCAGCAATAGAGAAACCAAACAGTTGCCAAAATGTGAGCAGTGCTGAAAGCCATAATGAGAGGTCTGCACTTAATTTGGACAAAAGAAATTAACAAAGCAACAACCCTGATTCGAGTTCAATGAAATGGTTTTGGACAGAGAAGATGAGGATTTGAAAGGAGAGCCAACATTTGTCAAAGGTCCATTACGTTCCAGATACTTTGTAACTCTTACCTCATTTAATCACAAAACACTGTGAGGTAGACACAATTATCCCCATCTTATAAAGAATGGAGAATCAGAGAGCTTGACAAGCCCACCCCGGGTCACAGTATCAGAGCTGAGACTAAGCCCAGGACTCTTTCATTCCAAAAACCTTGTTCTTTTCACTTCTACACCATGATGCCTTGGGGGTGGGGATGGGTGTAAGGAATGTTTTATTCAAAAGATATTTAGGAGGTAGAATTCGCAAACATGGTGAATGACTGAGATGTATCTGGGTCATGGGGAGCATTCTCCAATGATCTTGGCTTCTACCTCAAGTGATGGGTTATTATAGAAGATGCATAGTTGCATGCTATCGAATTAAAAGTAAAGGATCAGGTAAGAAGTAACCAATCTTACATATAAAGGAATAAGGTGACATTTTAGGGTTTTGCCTTTGGAGAGTGTTTTTGCAGAACTGATGATAATATGTATAAAGAAGATCGAGGAAAAGAAATTCCGAACATCTCACATGGGAAGGACTCAAAATATTTCTCAGTCCTCCGGGCTTCAGGTCAGAGGTCGCCTTAGTACAAGCCCACTGAGATTTTATACTAGGGCTAGGAGAACTATACATACATCAAGAACCACTGAAAGAAAGTATTTCTCTCCTTCAGTGTCCAAAGGGCAGAATTTTTAGTTTACCAGAATTAGAAGGGAAGAGTTCAGCAAAATATTTTTAAGAAACACAGCTGCACTATAAAAATAGTATATCAGTACCATTTCTCAAGAACTAAAAAATTTAAAAAAGATATAAAAGTGAAAACTATATTCACCAGAAAAAAATGCTACCTACACATTCATGCACTCTGAAGCACCAGAGGCAGGATAGAGAATGTTCCTGTGAGAGCCATGGATACTCTGAAAGCCAAAAAAAAAAAACAAACGATCAAAGCTCGCAGAGGAAACAGTAAGTTTATTTTTATTGTGTTTTAGAGCAAGAGAAAAATTAAATGTTCTCCACTTTAAAAATTAACAAAAGGGAGCACAAAATACTCTCCAACACATAAAATTTTATTTTTTATTTACAATAAAACTCTCTCTCTCTTGAATCTGTGCAATGAATACAGAAAATAAAGAAACTAAGCAAACTCAGGCCCTGCTGATTGCACAGCCCAAGGACTCTCCAATATACCAGACTGCCTGTTACAGAATCAAAAGAATGTCCTTCCGTAGAATTAAGCCCCTGAAAAGAGAGAAAATAAAGAGTCCCAGGGGAACATTACACTCCAGTCAGAGTGAGCCGTCTGCTGCCCCTAACACACCACGCTCTGTTAATATGGTGTGATGAACTGAATTTTCCCAAGGCCACAACATTATCTGTATGACTTCCAAGGGTCAATCAGAAGAAGGCTTTAAAAAAGTTTTTTTTTTTTTTTTTTTTTTAAGCAGCAGCAGTGTTGTTTCTCCCTTGCGCCTTTGGAATGCTCACTGTCTGGCTATCCCCTTCTGGATGCTCTCTTAGGAACCCAGCTGCCATTCTGTGAGAGGCCCAAGCCACATGGGCAAGCCACGTGGAGTTCCCTCTGGTCAATATTCCCGCTGAGCCCAGGCATTGAGTCATCCCAGACATGACAGAAGAGGCCTCCAGAGGATTCCAGGCCTCTGCTCTCAAGCCACTCCAGCCAAGTGAATCTTCCGAGAGGACGACCCAGACACTGCAGGACAAAATATTCTCTCCCCACTACACTCTGTCCCAATTCCTGACCAAGAGAATCTGTGACCATAAAAAAAGAGAAAGAGAGAGAGAGAGATTGTTGTTTTGCACCACTATTATGGTGGTTTGTTACGTGACAAAAAAATAAGCAAAATAATATATGTATTCGGTAAATACTGTTCCCTTTTCACTGCCTAGCTGCCTCCTACTCATATTTGTATGTCTTATTTTACCCACCATTTTCTCCAGGAAGCATCTCACTATTCCCACACCCACCCATAGAGAGGACATAACGCACTGTATCTTAAGTACCTGTTCATCATTTGGCCTCTCCCATTACACTGGGGTTCTCGGAGAGTTGAGTGGTATTTGTTTACTGCTGTTTTCCCAGAGTCTAGTGTAGGGTATGATACCAAAGAGCTATGCGTGGATCAAAACATGGCACCAGCCCTCCAACCAGTGCACTGAGGAAGGACACAGAACAGTCATGCAATTAAGCTAAGTGGGCCTGCAAAGACTAAATGTTCACAAGCCTGACCCTTCCTTCTGTACCTGACAAGATGTTAGGATAGGTTTTTCAAAACTCAAAAAGGTTAGAAATTATGGGCCGCATACAGCACTATTATTGTAAAATAACTATGATTAACATGCTAATGGCATTAACCGGAGAAAGCAGACAACATGCACCAACAGATGGGTGATGTAAGCAGAGAGATGGAAACTCTTAAGAACGAACCCAAAAGGAAAGGCTAGAAATCAAAAACACTCTAAGGGAAATAAAAAAAAAATGCCTTTAATGGGTTCATCTGCACACAACCAAGGAAAGAATCAGCGGGCTTGAAGACTTTTTAATAGAAACTTCCAAAACTGAAATGCAGAAGGGAAAGAGAAAACCAGAAAAATGGGGCAGAATATCCAAGAGCTGAGGGACAATTACATTACACTTTGGATATAATAACAGCATTCTCATCCATCATCTGTACTTGTCAAGAAGTTAATCACAGATGATTAATCCAATACTTACATGCAAATTCATCCATGTAAGAGGAGGCCTATATCACCACACATATAAACAGCAATCTGAGATGTTGATAAAATCTCAGTATTCTGAGTAATAAAAATAGCATCTCTAGGGTATATTCTTCCATGAGGAAAAATGTCTTTCTGGAGGTGGTTTTGTAATTTTTTAAATTTAAATTCAATTGGCCAACATATAGTACATCATTAGTTTCAGATGTAGTGTTCAATGATTCATCAGTTGCGTATAACACCCAGTGCTAATTTTTAATAACAAGTTTTCTTTTGGCTATCCATATACTGGTGTTGCCTTAGGAGAATGAACTTGAGGTGGATTTTCAATAGATAATATGTTTAAGAGAACTCGGGGAATCTTCTAGAACAGTACTGTCCAATAGAAATATAACATGAGCCACATATGCGCTTATAAATTTTCCAGAAACTTCATTAAAAACGTTTAAAAAAAACCCAAAGAAACTAAATGGGAAGCCGTATTTTATTTAATCCAATCTATCCAAAATATTATCATTGTAGCATACAATCAATATCAAAAAATATTAACGAGATATTTTACATTCTCTCTTCCATACTAAGCTTCAAAATCCCATGTTTCAGCTGCTCAATAGCTACATGTAGCCAGAGCTACCATAATGGGTAGCATACATAAAGGACCTTAAAAATAAATTATGGTTCCCAAACCAGACATACCAGAATAACCTGGGAACTTTTTTAAAATTCAGACTCTTGGGTCTCACCCTAGACCTACTGAGTCAGAATCTGCGTTTTAACAGGATCCAGCCCAGGTGATTCATGAACATTAACACTTGAGAAGCACTGGTTTAATAGGATGGGCCTTCAGGAGAAATTAGAGAAGTAGAGAAGAGCGAAAGAATAGTACAAATTTAATGTGCTCTAATAAGCTCCCAGGTGATATTGACGCTGCTGGTCCTTTGGCCACATTTTGAATAGCGAAGTCCTAGAAGGTTTAGTCCGGAAGTATCCACTGAGTACTTTCTATTTTCTCAGCATTCTGTCAAGTAAAAATGTACTAGACTCAATCTAGTCCCAGAGTGACCTAGGTCTACTTGGAAAGACAAGACCATCGCAGATGAAAACACTAGAAAGCAATAAAGGGCAGTATTACTAAAACAACAAAATACTGACTCAGACCAGCAATGCTAGGAGCTTTCAGGGACGGGAACAATTTGAGACAATGAAGCTTCTCTGGTTACCAGAGAGGAGTTTAAGCTGGGCTGTGGAAGCCAAACAGCCGCCTTTAAAGAAAAGGTAAAGGGGGGTGGGAGGGGAGTCTGGACTCTGCTTACTCTGTGCAATGATTCTTGGTCATTCGTTGTTTTCGTTACATGATCCCTAAACATTTTGATTAGGCACACACCTACCCGTAAAAACATTAACACACACCCTAAGATTATGTCGATTTATTTATAAACCATGTATATATACTATGCCAATCCATAAATCCTTATAAAGATTAATTTCCTGATCTTTTGGAATAAAAATTCACATACATGTTCCAGTGTCATCTTCCCGCTTTTAACAGATTCAGAAGCCACACTGCTCTAAGCCAGCTTTTTTTTTTTTTTTTCCAGGAAAACATCTCAGTACCCAGTACAGTGTGATTCAATAAACAGAGTGGCAGGGGAATGCCAGGAGCCTGGGGGTGGTCCCAACTCCACCTTGCAGCAGCAGTCCTCACCAAGGGACAGAGTTCAGCCCACCACAGGAGGGTTAGCTGTGCTGGAGTGGGGCGGGCCTCAGAGATCTGGGAGGTGCTCTTCCCCTGGCAAAGCCTTTCATTATCCTTCAGGTCTCAGCCTAAATGGTCCTCAAAGAGGCCTTCCCAAACCTCACAATCTAACTTCCGGTCTGTTTGCTGAACTCATTCAGCCCATCGTGTTCTTTTCCTACCTAATATTCATTATAATTTGTAACTCTTAGCTTATTGGGGGGATCATGCCTTTCACAGCGGTGTTCCCTCACTGCAGTGTAAGCTCTTCATCACCGTAAGTGGTGAGCCCTGGCTCCAACATAGCAGGGTCTCCATATACTTTTGTAGATGGAAAGACAAAGGAAATTAAATATGGCCATTGTGGTCCTTTTCGATCATACGTATGTTAAAATTTTCTACTATGCGATGAGATCACTCTTCTATCTCTAAGCAAAAGAGTCAGAAGTGACTGGACCTTACCCACTGGAGCTCAGACGGTGATTAATTGCCCACACTGCTGTATGGCCTGGAAGGGTGAGAGGACACACAATGTGAAAATTATTCACATTTTTATCTCCATTTTGGCCCATTCTTAATCATGACTCTCTTTTTATAAATGCTTTTCCTGTGTGTCGGGAAGATATATATTGTTTGGGCCTGTGAGCCATATTGGGCTTAATGGTGAAATGTCAGCAACTGTCAAAATCACAACTCTTGGCCGAGGTTGAGGGAATCCAATCAAGCAACATATGGTCGACAGCAGAGGGTTTGTTCTCTTTCTCTGGGTTTTTATTTTGTTATTTGTAAAATGGATGCAGTTGGTCATAAGTTATTTGATTCCGTTTGATCAGTGCATATGAGCTGAGATCTGTTTACTATGTTTGTCTAACAACACAACATGCCCCAACTTTAAATACTGATCATACCTGACATGCACAAGATGCCAACGGCCAAGATCTCCAGCTATTATTACACTCAGCATTGGATTATATTCTTTTCCAGCCACATCTTCCAACATCGCATAAGCTTGCCTTTGATGTCATTATCAATCCACTTTTATTCAATATTTGTCAGGTTGGTTTGCTTAGCTCACTTCAGGGACCACAACTGAACGTGTGCTAACTGACCCCAAGTTTGCATCTTGCTGTCATGTGAGTGTGTGTTTTAATAAAAACATCTAGCATAGCCTCATTCTGATGGGGAAGTTTCATAAATATGCAATCATCGATCCTTGTATAGCTGCCTTTAATCAAATTGATTTTCTTGAGTAGATTCCATGCATGTACCATTTTGTCATTTCTCAAGTCAGGGAGGGCTCAGAAGTTGCCATAAGCAGCAAAAGTTCCCATTTATAGAATACCTTTCCACTGTATTGAGATTTTTCATCTTTCATAATCTTTCTGGAAGATGTTTCTGAGGGATTTCTCAGAAGACAGATGCATCGCTTTCTGTGACTGATGACGGTCTGACTTCACAAGTGGCCTTTTTGAGAGGTTACTAAGACTTGACACATTAACATCTCATAAATCTACTACGTTCCACTTCTAAAACATGCATTTCCTTTCCACCCACCAGAGCAGGGAAATGCTTGGGCTTCTCTGCCGTCATGCCTAGGAAAAGTAAAGGGGAGCCGCTTTTGCACAGATATAAACCTGCTCGAGGTCTCAGGTGTTTTATGTACATACCCCACTTCTCTCTTGCAGCCTCCAAGAAGACACATATGACCTTTGATAGTTCAGAAAAATCTTGTACGCCTCTCTGATGTCTAATAATTTCATTATTCTTCCTGGAATGATGTACCAGCCGGTAGAGACAGCTTGTGGAACTCGGCTCATGGGTAATTGTTCAGTCTCGTGCTGTTTTAACAACATTGGCTCCATCATCAGTGCAAATAGAAACAGTGGAAAGAATCTGAGGAATGAGATATTTATTTGGAATTTCGGCGGCGATTATGTTTTCCCAGGCACCGCAACGAAGGTGCACTTTCTGGGAGACGAGGCAGCCACACGGTGCTACCAAGTCCCCTGTGAAGGCATGCTCAATATTTGCTGCTAATGATTATGATGTAAGTGCATGAGGCAGCCGTCAGTTAACAAACCCTGTGAGTCTAAATTGGCCCTGATTTAACTTGCCCTTCAAGTAAAGGTTAAAACGTGGAGAAACTCAAAATACACATTTTGTACAAGAAATACACTGCAGCTTTTGAATGAATGCACAAGCCCTATGTACCTTTTTTAAAGGAAGCCATTTAATGTTTCCACTCTTTCCAACTATGTCTCCTCTGAGAGAAAAATCTCCCTCCCCCCCGCCCCCTTCTCTCTTCAGACACACACACACACACCCTTCAGTATAATCATAAATAAGAAAATTCCAGAATGTAATGCAATGTTCTTCATTATCACAAAACGGACTGTGTATGTAATATTTCCTGCAATTGGGCTCACAAGCTTGCAACGTTTTCAGGATGGGCTGGTGCTTCTATGATGAATCACTTGCCCTTCCTTCTTTCCTATTTATTGTACTACCGGTTTACTCACTATGGAAGACCTCACGCTATCACCATCTTCTAGGGCTAGACTTACAAACGTCTACACCAGTGGTTCTCAGCCGTAGCTGCACAGTAGAATCACCTGGGGAGCTTTTCAAACTCACCAGGCCCAGGCTGCACCCCAAGGTGATTAAGTCAGAACTTGGGAGCTCGAGGACCCAGGGTCAGCACTTTCAAAGCTCCTGCAGTGACTTCGCTAGGTAACAAGGGGTGAGAACCAATGGTCTGAAACATGGTTTCAATGGTAAAGAGGCAGCTGTGAGTTAAAAATCTAAGGTCCATAAAGCCATTAGACAACGGGCAATTGTGTAACCTGGAAAGAGTTAAAAAAAACAAGACTTTGGGAGGATGGCAAGAAGTAGGACACGTTAATGTGACAGGCTTAGCAACTGCTGCCTTGTGTGAGGAAGCTTCCAGGGTGGCATGTGGTCGACTGCCTGAGTTCTCTGCACTTGTGACCCATGCAGGGTCCTCCGCATGCTCCCTACCGTCTCAGAGCCCAAGGCGCCCCTTGCACAAGGGGGGGCAAGGAGATGACCAGCAGCTACTTCGTGCCCTGACGATGAAGTGGACTGACCCAGCATCAGCGAACCTCTTCTGCAAAGGGCCTGTCCGTTCATCTCTAAAGCTCCTTTGGTCACTGGGCAACTACTCAGCTCTGCCGGCCGTAAATAGGAGGTAAATGAATGGGGGTGGCTGGGTTCCAACAAAACCTCATTGACCACCACTGGGAGTGGGGCCCCGTTTAGCCCACAGGCCGCAGCTTGCCGGCCCTGCATGAACATGTGCCTCGTGGCTGCTAAGTCGGCTGCGGTTGCCGGCATGAGGCTGTGAGGCACGGCCTGTAGTAGACCAGCTCCCTACCATCATCACATCGCACGGTTCTGTCTCTCAGCGCCACGCAGGCCTCCTTTCTGGCCGACCAACCCAAAGCTGGTGGAGGACAGGGAGGAGAGCCCCCATGGCCGCGGTTTCCGGGAAAGCAGAGGGTGTGCTCTTGCCTTGTTGTCCTCATGGTCACAGAGAGGAGGAACAGGAAAGTGAGGGCCGGAGCACGGGGCCCAGAGCCTACTGACCCCCAGCTGTGCGGTGCTTTACCGCAGCTCTCAGAGCTGAGGCCACAGACACTAAAGCCATTAGGGAAACTGTGAATTAAACCATGAGTCATAAGGAGCTGCCAAACTCCCCGAGATGCAATAAATCATTACTGTCAACTGCTCAGCACGAGTAATAAAAAAAAAAAAATCAATGCACTTAGCTAGAAATGAATTTGAAAATCGTGCTTTAAATAGTAGTAATGTGTGAGCAAAATAAACAGAGAAACAGCACTGCTATTTCATTTTTCAAGGAAGGACAGAGGAGAGTGACACCAGGGGGTTAGTTTCTTTTACATCGAGAGACGGAGAAAGAGATGGACAGAGACAGAGAGACAGAGAGAGGGGGGAGGAGGCGGAGGGAATGAATGATGAACAGCTGTGTGAGTCAGCAGTTACAAGCAAAACAGTGGGGTGGTTCACTCCTTCCTGATGATATGAAACCCATCTTCCCCCCACATACACACCCCACTGCAGGCTGTATTTCAAAGGCCAGATCCTTCCCAGGGCCTAAGCTGTTCCTTGAATACTTCCGACAAGTCCTTTATCAACTAATCATTTAGGGATTGCCTCTCATGCTCCAAGCCTATGCTCAGGGCTGAGAATGCAGATCCAGGGGAGCCTCTGTTCTTGCCTCTAAGACCTCACTTGCCACTCTTTGCATTTGCTAATTCAGTTGCCCACTTTCCTAACTTCTCCCCCAGGAAAAATCATAAGGACCAAATCCTGTCTATTTTCTCAAATGGCTTCAAAGACCCATGTCATCACTGGGTGTCATAGAATTCTTTGCTGATGTACTTTAATCTTAGACTTTGGCTTTCTTCTTGTAGCTGTTAAAGACACAGAGTGTGGGGGTGTATTTCTCATTAAATCCTTTCCCACAAAACACCAGGGTGTTTTCAGTGTTTAAGAAGAAACGAAAAGTAGGGGAGGGAGGAGCAAGATGGTGGAGGAGTAGGAGACCTGGATTTACTCTGGTCCTAGGAATTCAGCTGGATAGGGATCAAACCATTCTGAACACCTATGAACTCAACAGGAGATCGAAGAAAAGAATAGCAGCAACTCTCTGAACAGAAAAGCGACCACTTTCTGGAAGGTAGGATGTGCAGAGAAGTGAATCCGAGGTGATATTTGGGAGGACAGACGGCAGGGGAGGGGGCCTCCGTTGGCCGCTTCTGGCAAGTGATAGAGCCATGGAGCACAAAATCGGAACTTTCAGAAGTCAGTTCCACTGAGGGACGTCACTCCAGGGGCTAAGCAGGGGGTGGAACCCTCGCTGGGACAGTGTGGTCTCAGGACCCTTGGGGTCACAGAAAGACCGGGGGTGCCTGAGTGCGGCTGAGCTCCCAGGTATAGGAGCAGGGAAGCCGGCTGCAGAGACAGAGCCGAGGAGCAGGCTCTCAGCTCGGGGTGGCCATAAACCGTGATCCACGGCACAGTCAGGCCACTGCTCCTCCAGCAGGGACCCAACAAGCGGCAGATCCAGGGAGGCTCCCCTTCCTCCCCTGGGAGGAGCAGCATGGGAGCGCACCACAGGGATCTGCTAGGTTTGGAGACTCCACACGGGGTCAGGTGCCAG
>NW_028018493.1:0-5600 GCF_054177405.1 Leptonychotes weddellii
AGATTAGAGGCTCTTTCTACACATCTTACTTTTGACTATGTACACTACCCCTCCCCCTTCATCCCGTCCACACTTTCCAAATACAGAGTTCACTGAACTAGAAATCTACGTTATTTTTTTTTAAGGTTTTCTTTATTCGTTCATGAGAGAGACACACACAGAGAGAAAGAAGCAGGCTCCCCGCTGAGCAGGGAGCCAGATCCCAGGACCCCGGGGTCATGACCCAAGCCGAAGGCAGATGCTTCATGGACTGAGCCACCCGGGCGCCCCCGCGTTACGGTTTTTAATGCTGTTTCTGCAGAGCTGTACTTCTCATGGACACCCAATACTGGGTGATCAACTCTATTTGAGATCTCCCATGGCCCTAAAGATAAGGGTAAAATCTTGCTTTGACATGGGAGCATCTGAAGTTACCCATGAAGCACTGTATTGGATTCCCACAAGCCCGACATGAGAGTCTTTCATAGGTTTTTGCAGATGCTGCTTCTGTATCAAGTGTTCTGTGTGTGCATGTGTGTTGTGCTTACATCAAGAAAGGGGGATCCTTTTTGACATGCAGAATCACTGTGTCAGTGGGATAATAGCAATGCAATGATGGGTTCTACTGGACTTGTTGTCTAAGCGTACCCTAGAGGCAGAGGCCAGCCCGCAGGAGGCCTTGCAAATTTCAATTTCCAATTCCTCCCCCACAGAGCATGAAATTAAATGGAAAAAAAATAAATGTTGTCAATTCGAGTTTTCTAATATGTTTGGAGGAAAAGGATATTAGGTTTGAAAGTAAAGCAGTCCAGGGCGCCTGGGTGGCTCAGTTGGTTAAGCCACTGCCTTCAGCTCAGGTCATGATCCTGGAGTCCCGGGATCGAGTCCCACGTCGGGCTCCCTGCTTGCTCAGCGGGGAGCCTGCTTCGCCCTCTGACCCTCCCCCCTCTCATGCTCTCTCTATCTCATTCTCTCTCTCAAATAAATAAATAAAATCTTTAAAAAAAAGAAAGTAAAGCAGTCCATTTCTTCTCTGCATGGCTGTGATCTAATCCTGTTCTTGGATAAAAATATAGATCATGAGTGTGGGAGCCTGAAACAGTGACCCCATCTCCATATTCACCACCTACATTTGCACACTTACATATAAATCATTTCACTGCTCCTGGGAATCTATTTCCTGTTTTACATTTTCGTTCACCTTAGTCATGTGTATAAGAATCACCTGTGGAGCTTTCTGAAAATACAAATTCTCAGTCTGCCATGAAAAATCCTAATTCAGGGACCTGCACGTTTTAATGAACATCTCAGGTGACTCTGGTGTGAATGGTCATCACTACTCTGCCTCGAAAGACTGCTGTGCTGTTCTTTCTGGTTAATTCCCTTCTAATGAGGCCTTCCCACTGTTGTTCTCCACTGAGGAATATACTTTTTCCTCCAATTTAAAAAAAAACGTTCTTACGTGTCTCAGATGTCTCTTTTTATTGCTCTTTTGCTTTTCTAATCCATATGCTAGTTAATATGAAACATCTTCACTTGGCTTCCAGAACACACATTTGCGTCTTTTTCTCTCACATTTTTGGCCACTTCTCAGTACCCCTTGTTGGTCCCTACTTATCTCCCCAGCGCTCACAGGGCTCAGTCCCCGGCTATTTTCGGTTTTCTATCAAAATCACTCCCTAAGTAATCTTATCCATCTCATGGCTTGTATATCCAGCTATTAAACATCTCCACTGGGATGTTTAAAAAGCATATCAACCTTGCATGCCTCAACCTGGGAACCATGATAATCCCTCCAAACCTGACTCTCCTTCAGTGTCCTCCATCTTTCCAGTTGCCACATTCTTGGAATTATGTCTGACTCTTCCCCTTCTCTCATACCCTGCATTCAATCCTCTAACAAATCCCACTGGTTCTACTTAAAAATGTATTTATAATCTGAACACTTCCTGCTACCCCCAACTCCACCACTCACCACCATTTCTTATTCACAAGAGTCAAGATATCCGCAATGACCCTCTTCCTCTCATGCCTACCTCCCTTTCTGGGCCGTTCTTACTTCAGCAGCTGTAATGAACTTATTAAAATGTAAGTCAGAACATACCACTGCTCCAAACCCAAAGACTTCTCATCTCACTCAGAGTAAAAGCCTAGGTCTGTTCTATGCCCCCCTGCCAAAGTCCTACAAACAATCTGACCCCACAGCCACTCCTTGTCCCTCAACTCTCCCACTTATTCCTCCGGCTCCAGCCCACTGGCCTCCTTACTGTTCTGGGAACACGACAGCACCCTCCTGCCACAGGGTGTTTGCAACTTTTGTTTCCTCTCTGGAATGTGCTTCCCTCCGACACGTGCATGCTTTGCTGTCTCACTTCCTTCAGCTTTTTACTTGAAAAGTCATTTTCTCAGAGAAACCTTTCCTGGCCAATCTGTCTAAAATTCCAACACTCCCATCCCCCGCCCCCAACCATCCTAAACTCCTGACAGTTCATAATCCCATTCCCTGCTTTATTTTCTCCTCTTAGCTCTTATTCTAACCTGGTATGTATTTTACCTCTACCAACTATTGTTGACTGCTAGTTCTTTGAATGTTCAGTTTATTGCTGTATCCCTAGCAACTAGAACATTGCCAGACACATAGCAGGCATTCAATAAATACTGGTTGAATGACTTAAAGAACAGAGGTTTAATTCCTTGGGTCCAGCAATCTATTCAATTTACCTCTTACATCTTCTCCAGTTCTCTGCTTTATATATTCCGATCTCTTTTTCCCATACATAAACAAATGCCAACTACCTTTATGTGACCCCTGAAAAAGTGCTGTTTTCTACCCTAATATTCTTTGGACTGTTAACTTCTTTTCCTATGAAAATGGTAGACTTTGCTTTTAAAGCGCCTCCCATGTGACAAGCACTAATACAATGAACCTCTAATACAATGCTGTTTTCCCATTTTATGGATGAGGAAAGTATTCTTTAAGTAATCTGAGCACCTTTAGTGGAGATCATCCTTTGATCCTCCTCAGTCTGCCCCTAAACCTGGGCCTTTTGCCATAAATTGTGCTCTACCTTTTCATACCAAAGCCATGTCATAGGGCTTCATGTGCACTTGTCCCATCTTTGAGACACTCCCAGGTCTAATTATGATGCACTATCCTCCCACAATTTGCTTCGTAGACATCCAACTTTGTTCTTTCATTTAACAGTTGTTTCTTAAAACTCATCCTCTATCTCCACATCTCCTAAAGCTTTCCCAATGGAAGGAAGAGTCTGTCTATGTAGTTTTATGTCACTTGTCTCCAAAAATCTCTCCCTCTTTCTCTCACCCTATATAGCCCCCTTCCTCTGGTCTCTCAACAGTTAAACTTCAAATTCCAACCCCACTTTTAAAATGTGTCATGCAAGGCAATGTTCGTAGTGATAGCCAAAGTCAGCATAAAATTTGGATAACTCATTGCTTCAAAAATGGAATTACTGGCTCATCAATCTGGCACAGTTATTTTATGCAGTGAAGAGGTAACAACGTATGTGCCAAATATCTCCCCTTTAATTTTCATTGGGTAGATGTACCCATAGGAATGATATAACAAAGACAAATTTTAAGGAAATGCAAATTTTGGAGGCCAATGACATCGGCATCACTATTATAATAACCTTATCCTACTTTTAAGTCCTTTTACAAGGACTAAAGATAAGCCATTTGATATTAATGGGAAAAAACTGCCAGAAAAAATGAAAAAAATCAGGATAATTTAATATTTTACAAATCCACCATGTTCTTCTTGCTGAGATTAACTTAATTCAGACCCTACTCATGAACACAGCAACACCTCCACAAAGGTGAATATTTTAATGCTCATGGTTCTCAAAATAAATGCCTTTCTTCCTTCATAATTCACCAACAGTCTGGTGAGGTTATATTCCGTAAATCCCTATTTTCTTTAGAGCGATCTTGAGCTTCTCAATGTTCTCTCTGCATTTTTATTAGAAAAGTGGGGAGGGCAAAAGACTAGATTATGATGGCACTTATATGAATTCATTACCTTCCCTAGAGATGAAGACGGATTTTATAGTCACATTGCACTGAAGCGTAACTCCCTTAAAATATGGTAGGGTTTTTCATTTTTAATAACTCCCTGCTAAAAGGAAAGGTTAAAGTTGCTGATTTACAAAAGAGGAAAATACATACAATAAATAAAATAGAATGTATGTATTTTTGAGATCATAACTTTCCTACTATTGAATTTCGAATCTACTGAAGTGGAACACAAGACAGTCAGTGATGAGGAAGAATGACAAAATGAAAAATCTGGAACATAGCTTCAGTCAGTTAATGTTTCCGTGTAGACAAAAGCCTCATCACAGGTTTTAGAAAGGAAACTCATACATCAGATTTTCAGCCAAGAGCTTATCAGATAATTGCAGATTCCAAAGGCAGTAATCCTTTAACATGTTTTTCGTCAACTGTATTGTTTCGCCATCATCCCTATCATGTGCCAACCAACACACCAGAAAAAAAAAATCAGTTATTATAGTTAGCTAATATTCTGCAATAATATTAGCTAAACTGCAAGTTTAGGCCAAGTATGGTCCTTGCAGCTACGGACAGACATCCTTCAATGAGATCAATTCTCTATGACTTGCTAAAAATGGTCAGTCTGAACGCACACATCTATCTGAAAATAAAACTAGTAAAAAAGTATTGAATTCTTCTGAGAAATTTGATGACATGAGGGATATTTTAAAGTTCTAGCATCCTTTGGAGAATTAATATAGTTAAACATTGCTCAGATAAAGTCTTAAGATATGTCATTATTTTGTGTACCCTTGGGAAAGAAAAAAGCTGTCAGTTAAACTCCTAATTAAACTAATCAATGCTTTGTTCCCTTTAGAAACATTATGCTTATTCAAAGACTCTATCATACTTAATTTTCATACATAACTTATTCATACATAATTTTTTTAAATTACTTCTGTGCATAAATAAAAATGAAAGTATTAGCAGAATACATAAGTATCCCTGAAACTTACTCCAATCCAGAATCCAACTCTCCTGAAAAATTTTTTGGTTGAGAATTATTGAACTCTGTGTTTTTCCATACAGTGTTCTTTTCTGGGTCATCAAGGACGTTCATGATACAGCATTTATTTACAAAGTACTCCACTATTGTCTTTGAATATTCTACCACCCACGAACGCCTTCCTACCAGGTTTGATGCCCGGAGTTTCTTAATCTTACTGAAGTGTCAGGTGATGTCCACCATGTTATTCTGACTGCTGCTTGGCCAAGAGTATCTGAAAGAAGCAAAGGGTTTATTCTGATTGTAGAGCTGTTTAAAGTGAGAAAACGAAATGCATCTTAGAATTGACAATATATGGTACCCTATTGGCCAAATATGTCAAGAAGTTTTTGTCTTTCCTCTCCAGGACAATTTTATGTGTGAAAACTTATTTTACATGGATTCTACAATGTCTCCTGTCAGTGACTCAATATTCTCACCTCCCTCACCTTTCTGGTAGTCTTCTTAAATGTAAAACTTAGTTTTTGATCAGTATCCTCCAAATATTGACCATACAATTCAATTAAAAGGTGAGTCCAAGTCGGGTTTTCTTGTAATTCAG
>NW_028018494.1:0-11206 GCF_054177405.1 Leptonychotes weddellii
TGAGTAGTATTCCACTGTATGGATGTACCAGTGTTTTTTTTAATCCATTTCACCAGTTGAAGGACAAGTGGCTTGTTTCCAGTCTGGGGTGATTATAACTAAGGCAGCTGAATATTCTCATACAGGTTTCTATGCAAGCATGTTTTCATTTTACTTGGATTGATGAGCTGTATGATAAGGATATGCTTAACTGTATAAGAAATCACCAAACTGTGTTCCAAACAGGTTAGATTCTTATAAAAAGTGTATGAAAATTGCAATTGCTCCGTATCTTTACCAGTATAGGGTATTTTTAGCTTTTAGTTGTAGTTTTAATTTTTTAATTTCAGCCATTCTAAACAGATATCTAGTGGTATCTCATTGTGGTTTAAATTACATTTCGGGGCACCTGGGTGGCTCAGTCGTTAAGCATCTGCCTTCGGCTCAGGTCATGATCCCGGGGTCCTGGGATCAAGCCCTGCATCGGGCTCCCTGCTTAGCGGGAAGCCTGCTTCTCCCTCTCCCACTCCCCCTGCTTGTGTTCCCTCTCTCACTCTGTCAAATAAATAAATAAAATCTTAAAAAAAAAAAAATTCTTTTAACAGTGTCTGTGAGAGCAGACATACTGAACTTTTAAAAAGTCTATTTCATTAATTTTTTTCTTCTTTAAAGGATCATGTTTTTACGGTTGTATTTAAATCTCTGGCTAGGTCACAAACATTTTCTGTTTTCTAATAAAACTTCTATAGTTTTAGGTTTTATATTTAAGCCTATTATCCATTTTGAATAAACATTTTTATAGTGTACTAACATGAATTAATGATTCTTCTTGGTATTTTTGCATATGCATGTACTTTTATGATTTTTCCACTGAATTGTTTGTAAACTGTGATAAGATCAACTAGACACATCTGGAAGGATTTATTTCTGGACTCTCTATTCTATTCCATTGCTCTTTAAGGCTACCCTTTCAACAATACCACCCTGTCTTGATTATATGCTTTATACTATGTTTTACAATTAAGTCCTTAAGCCAGGAAGAATGAGACTTCTGATTTTTTTCAAAAATGCTTTGAGTATGTTGCTTCGTTTGTCTTTTCATATTAATTTTAGATTCAGCTTGTCAATTTATATAAAAAATTCTGCTGGGATTTTTGTTGGGATTGTGAACTTACAGATCAGTTACGGAGAACTGACCTTTATTATACTGAGTGTTCTAATTCATGTGACTGAATTTCTATTTATTAAGATCTTCTTTTAGTAAGTGTTTAGCTGTTTTTAGCCATTCAAATCCTGCATGCTTGTTCAATTTATACACAAGTATTTATACAAGTGTGAAGTTGCAAATGGTATTTTAACATTTTGTTTCTAATGGTTTATTGCCAGTATGTAGACATACAGTTGATTTCTGTACATTGATCTTGTGTCTTGCAACCTTGCTAAAACTTTAGTCTTTCAAATCTTCTACCTAATCATCTCATGAGTGAGTACAGTATATTTTATTTCTTCCTTTCCAGTGTGTTCCTATTTCTATCTCTTGCTGAATGTTGTATACAATACAATGCTGAATATAGTGGTGACAGCAGACTTGTTCCTACCCTAGGGGGAAATAAATCAGTCTTTCATCATTAAATATAATGCTAGCTATGGCATTTTTATCAGGTTCAGATAGTTTTGATTCCTAGTTTGCTGAGAAATGTTATCATGAAAAGATGATGACTTGTCAAGTGCTTTTTTTTCTTAACATCTATTAAGATATGATGTGCGTTTTTTTTTTCCGTTTATATAGGATCTTGATATGATAAATTATACTGACAAATTTTTGAATTTGAATCAAGCTTGCTGCATTCATGGAATAAATCTTACCTGATTATGGTGTATTCTTTTGCTTTTTTTAAAGATTTTATTTATTTATTTGACAGAGAGAGACACAGCGAGAGAGGGAACATAAGCAGGGGGAGTTGGAGGGGGAGGAGAAGCAGGCTTCCCGCCGAGCAGGGAGCCTGATGTGGGGCTTGATCCCAGGACTGTGGGACCATGACCTGAGCCGAAGGCAGATGCCCAATGACTGAGCCACCCAGGTGCCCTGGTGTATTCTTATTTTTATATATGAGAGGATTTGATTTGTTAACATTCTGTTAAGAAGTTTTGGTTCCACATTCATTATGGATATTGTTTGTAATTTTTTTGCAATGTTTTTGTTTGGTTTAAATATCAGGGTAATGCTGTCCTCACAAAATGAGCTGAGAAGTATTCCCTCTCTTGTATTTTCTTGAAAAGTTTGTGCAGAGCTGTTATTATTCATTCCTTCATACTTGGTAGAATTCCCCAGTGAGGCCATAGGACCTAAACACTTCTCTTTGTGAGGTTTAAGTTGTCAAATTTATAGGCATAAAGTTGTTCCCTTATTATCTTTTAAATGTCTGCAAGATCTGTTAGTGATGTCCTCTTTTTCATTCTTAATATTGGCAATTTGTATTTTCTTTTTTCTTGTCAGTCTGGCTAAGGAGGTTTATTCATTTTATTGATCTTTTCCAAGAACCACAGGTTGGTTTCACTGGTTCTCTCCAATTTTTTCTCTTTTGAATTTCGTTCATTTCTACCTTTACTGTTTCCTTCTGTTCCCAGGTATTGAGTTTAATTTCTTCTCTTTTAGTTTCTTAAGGTGGAAGCTTGGATCATGGGTTTGAGACTTTTCTCTTTTTCTAATAGAAGGATGTCAGGCTGTAAATATCTTTGTAAGCAATGCTTCTGCTGTATCCCACATAGTGATATTTTGATATGTTGTATTTTTCATTTTTATTCAATTCAAAACACTTTCTAATTTTCCTTGTGACTTCTCCTTTGACTCATGGATTGAAGTATCTTGCATAATTTTCAAATATTTGGGGCTTTTATAAATCTCTTTGCTTTCTACATTCATTTCATTGTGATCTGGTATTATACTCTGCATGATTTCAATTTCTAAAAAAATTTTAAACTATCATATTGTGTAGAATATGGTATTAGAGAATGTTCCATGTGTACCTGAATATATAGTTTGCTGTCATTCAGTGGTCCTTTCTTCCAAGAGTCAAATCCCCTCCAGAGTCTCCCTGCTTTTGGCCACTCTTTAGAGCTTTACACATTATTTTTAAAATGTTTTGTCCAGAGTTTACCATTCTTATTTGTGAGAGGGTTAGTGCCTGTAGCTTGAACTCTCAGACTTCTTGTAATACATGATAAAACTTATTTTGAAGCCAGTGTATGCTGAGTCTTGATGTTTCCAAAGAAAAAAATCCTAACTCATGCATACACACAGGAGTTCACAGTGTATTAATTAGAATGCCAAGAACAGGTAGGGTAAGGGCTGGGGAGTTCTATAAATAGAACTACTTTTGAGTCACTTGGACCTACATTAAACTAAATTAGGGGCACCTGTGTGCCTCAGTTGGTTAAGCATCTGACTCTTGATTTTGGCTCAGGTTGTGATCTCATGGGTGGTGAGACTGAATCCTGCATCGGGTTCCCCGCTCAGTGGGGAGTCTGCTAGAGATTGTCTCTCTCCCAAACAAATAAATAAATCTTTAAAAAAATTAAATTAGAAACCAATTTAATGGGAGGAGCAAGCACATGCGGCTGTTTTGTTTACTTGTAGGTAAGTATTTACCAAGGGTTTCCAAAATATTTACAAACGAAGAAGGAAAGAAATGAAATATTACCTTTACACTGAGGAGGGTCACTACTCCATACACCATCACCAGAACAAATAAGCCTCCTCTCTCCAATAAGTGAATATTCGTCTGGTCCACTTGAAGGATCACAACTGTAAGTTACCCCTTCATTATATTCAAATTCATCCTTCTCACTACCGGTATGTTTTCCATTTGGTATTTTTCCAGGTGACGGACACATTATCTCTTAAAAAGTGGAAAAAAAAAAGAGGACACAAAAGCAAAATGAAAGGAAAAGATTAGGATAGCATTAGTGAAGTCCTATGAACTGCCTTGAATAAATTCACTGATACATGATTTCCACAAGCTAGCTGTAACTCCAACATCCATTTAGAAAAAGTTTCTGTGAGAAAATATATTATCCCAAATTCAAACCAGTAATGTAGACGTGAGCTTTAGTAAAACTCATTTTCTTAAATACCTATGTAAGACACCTATATAAAATACCTATATTTATCTGGAAAGCCATTTTAAGTTCTCACTGTGAGAGATGCTGACAATTTAGTGAGAAAATATGCTTGTGATTAAAAATAAAACTCAGTGCTGAGAAATGCATTATAATTTATAAATATACTTGAAACTTGAACAACAAAGGGGTTAGGAGAACTAATCTTCTGCACAGTTGAAACTTCCCATATATCTTTTGACTCCCCCAAAACTTAACTACTAATGGCTTACTATTGACTAGAAGCCTTACCAAGAACTTAAACCGATGATTAACATATATTCTGTATATGTATTATATGCTATATTCTTACAATAAAATACGCTAGAGAAAAAAAGTGTTATTAAGAAAATCACAAGGAAGAGAAAATACATTTATAGTACCGTACAGTTAAAAAACCACAAATAAGTGGACCCAAACAGTTAAAATTTGTGTTGTTGGAAGGGTCAACTGTATATCCAATCACTAAATCGGTAGTTTATAGTATCAAGATACTACTGTCTGTTTTCACGTTCATCCTAATGAGTCTACGGTGAAATTATCCAGATACTCCAAATTGTGATAACACAACAGACTGAATCCAGACATCTTCCTTTAAGCCAGATTTTGAAGAGATTTGCCAAATTGTGAAACAATGCCACTATTCTTTCCTTTGGAAAATTCTGCTTTTTTATAAAAAAATATGTGGCATATATTAACATGCATTGAGCTTACAGTTCTTAAAAGTGAATTAATAAATATTTATTTTAAAAATTTCTCTGTTTTAATTCCAATATAATGACTACCAATAGACATAACCCACATAAAGAAAAGTGCTTTGGGATTTCCAGTTTTAAAGCATACAGGGATCCCAACAACAAAATTTTAAGAACTAGTACTCTAGATTCTAATAAAAGAATACACTTACTTGCACATAGTGGGGTATCATCACTCCAACGCAATGAATTTTCGTCATGATTAGAAAGTTCACAATATACAATTCTTTTTCCAATTAACCGAAAACTAAATGAGAAAAGAGAAAGTTACTGGATTCTCTAGCAGTTAACAAGATGCATATAATAATGAAAAAAATTTTTTACATGGTTGTTTCGTTATGCTACAGTAGTTTGCCGTTCTTTTTTTAAAAAAAACTTTATTTATTTGACAGAGACAGACACAGCGAGAGAGGGAACACAAACAGGGAGAGTGGGAGAGGGAGAAGCAGGCTTCCCGCCGAGCAGGGAGCCTGATGCGGAGCTCGATCCCAGGACCCCGGGATCATGACCTGAGCTGAAGGCGGACACTTAACGACTGAGCCACCAAGGCGCCCCAGAAGAAGTTCTTTACGTGACATATGAGAATGCTAACCATATCTGTAATTTAACCAAATAAAGAGTTTCTGCATTTAAATATACATTGGCCTAGAGCAAAGATGTCTAAATAAATCTGTCATATCTGTCAGTCTGGCCACTTTGCTATCTCCAGCAATCACTTTACACATTCACTTCTATACATAGAAGCATAGGCTCCTGCCTTTCTTTCTTTTTTTAAGATTTTATTTATTGATTTGAGAGAGAGAGCACAAGCTGGGGAGAGCTGCAGAGGGAGGAGACTCCCTGCTGAGCAGGGAGCCCGATGTGGGGCTTGACCAGGGGAATTAAATACAGATTTGAGCATGCAGAAGAAAGAACTGGCAAACTGGAAACTACTGAGCAGAAAGAGAAAAGACTGAAAAAAAGTACGCAATCAAAGGGACTGTTGGGATACCAATAAGCAGACCAAGATATACACTGTAAGACTCTCAGAAGATCAAAAAGGCACAGAGAATATTTGAAGAAACAATGGTGGAAACTTTCCAAATTTGATGAAAGATGTGAATATAAATATCTAAAATGCTCAAAAATTCCAAGTAAGATGAACTCAAAGAGACCCACACTAAGACACATAATAATCAAACTTCCAAAAGACCAAGAGAGAATCTTGAAAGCTGGAAGACAGAAGTGAATCATCACTTACAAGGGATCCTAAATAAGATTATCAGCAGATTTCACATCTGGAACTTGGAGGCCAGAAGACAGGGGGCTGACTGAATATTCCAAGTGCTAAAAGAAAAAAAATCTGGCAAACAAAATTCCTCTCCAGCAAAACTGTGCTTTAAAAGTGAGGGGAAAATTAAGATTTCCCCAGTTAAAAAAGAAAAAAAAAACCTGAGGGAGTTTGTGACCATTAGACCTCACTTGCAAGAAATGTCCAAGGAAGTCTGCAAGGTCAAATGAATGGACACTAGAAAGTAACTTGAATCTGTATGGATAAATGAAGATCTCACTAAAGGTAAATACCTGGGCAATTATAAAAGCTAGTATTATTTTAACAATGGTTTGTAAATAAAATTTTTGTCTTCTATGTGATTTAAGACAGTAATCTTTTATTTTTTTATTTTTTAAAGATTTTAGTTATTCATTTGACACAGAGAGACAGCGAGAGAGGGATCACAAGCACAGGGAGTGGCAGGCAGAGGGAGAAGCAGGCTCCCCGCTGAGCAGGGAGCCCGATGCAGGGCTCAATCCCAGGACCCTGGGATCATGACCTGAGCCGAAGGCAGATGCTTAACAACTGAGCCACCCAGGCACCCCAAGACAGTAATCTTTCAGAATAAAATACATTATTAGTGTAGAAGCTAGTATTACAATTATTAGTGTAGAGATCACTATAACATCAATAACCAAAAAGGGTGGGGCTGAAGCTGTAAATGAACAGTTTTTGTAATTTACTGAAGTTCAAACTGGAGTGCTAGGACTGTAGGATGTTAATTGTAGTCCCCACGGTAACTACAAACAAAATAGCTATAGAATATACACAAAAGGAAATGAGAGTGGAATTTAAACATTTCACTACAAAAATCAACTACAGACAAAATACAACAGTAATACAGGAAATGAGGGACATAAAAAGCTATAAGGAATATAGAAAAAAATAACACATTTCAGAAGTGTCTCCTTGTCAGTAATTACTTTAAATGTAAATGCATTAAGCTCTCCAAGCAAAAGACAGAGATCAGCAGAATGGATACAAACACATCATCCAACTATACAATATCTACCAGAGACTCCTTTAAGCTTCAAAGACACATATGAGTTGAAATTGAAAGGATGGAAATAGTTTGGTTACAAACAGTAACCAAAAGAGAGCAGGGGTGGCTATATTTCAGACAAAATAGACTTTAAATAAAGAATGATTATAGGAAACAAAGAAGGACATTATATTAGTAAAGGTTAAATACGGAAAGAATATAACAATTATAAACATTTATGTATCTAATGCCATGACATAAATATATATGAGCAAAAACTGACAGGATTAAAAGAGGGACTACACATTTCTCATAATAGGTATTTCTATACTAATAGTTGGAGACTTCAATACCCAACTCACAAGAGTGGAAAGAACAACTAGAAAGAAAATAAGGAAATAGAGCACTTCAACAATACAATAAACCAATGAGATGGCACAGACATATGTAGAGCATTCCACCCAACAACAACAAAATACATGTTCCTCTCACGTGCATATGGGACACTTTCCAAGACAGACCCTATGCTAGGCCACAAATCAACAAGATAAATTAATGTTATTAATAACATAATTATATAATAAATAATTAATAAGATAATTATGTTAGGCCACAAAATAATATTAATTAATCAATGATTTAAAAAAATATATACCATACAAAATGTTTTCTCTGGCCACAATGGGATGAAGTTAGAAACAAGTATTAAAAGGAAAACCAGGGGCGCCTGGGTGGCTCAGTTGGTTCAGCGACTGCCTTCGGCCCAGATCATGATCCTGGAGTCCCGGGATCGAGTCCCGCATCGGGCTCCCTGCTCAGCAGGGAGTCTGCTTCTCCCTCTGACCCTCCCCCCTCTCATGCTCTCTATCTCATTATCTCTCAAATAAATAAATAAAAATCTTTAAAAAAAATAAAATAAAATAAAAAATAAAAAAATAAAAAAAAAGGAAAACCAGAAAATTCTCAAAATTGTGAAAAATAGACATTGAAACAACCAATGGATCAAAAAAGAATCAAAGGGAAATTAGAAAATACTTTCAGGTGAATGAAGATGAAAACACAGCATACCAAAACTTATGGGATGCAGTGAAAGCAGTGCTAAGGTGGAGATTTATGACCATAAAGGCTTACTTTTAAAAATGAAAGGTCTGAAATCAATAACCAAACATTACAGCTAAGGGTACTAAGAAAAGAAAAATTAAACCAAGGTAGCAGAAGGAAGTAAGTACTACAGATTAGAGAGGAGATAAATAAAATAGAGGAGAAAAACAATACAGAAAATCAATGAAATCAAAAGTTGAATTCACAAACCTTTAGACAGATGAAGAGAGAAAGCACCAGGTGTTACACCCAAACAATAAATCATGGAGCACTACATCAAAAACTAATGATGTAATGTATGGTGACTAACATAGCATAATAAAATAAAATTTAAAAAAATAAAATAAACTACCAAAGAAAAAAAAAAAGAGAGAGAGAGAGAAAGAGAAGACTCAATTCATTGAAATCAGAAATTTAAGTGGGAACGTTACTATCAACTCTACAGAAATACCAAATACAATAAAGTACTCAGCAATTTTACACCAGCAAATTGGATAACCTAGATAAAACAGACAAATCCCTGGAAAGACAAAGCCTACCAAAACTAAACCATGAAGAAACAGAAAATATGAATAGACTTATAACCAGTAAGGAGACTGAATCAGCAATCAAAATTCTCCCAATAAAGAAAAACCCTAGACCTGATGGTTTCATGGGTGAATTCTACAAAACATTTTTTTTAAGATTTTATATTTATTTATTTCACAGAGAGAGACACAGCAAGAGAGGGAACACAAGCAGGGGGAGTGGGAGAGGGAGAAGCAGGCTTCCCGCCAAGCAGGGAGCCTGATGCAGGGCTCAATCCCAGGACCCCGGGACCATGACCTGAGCCAAAGGCAGATGCTTAACGACTGAGCCACCCAGGCGCCCCTCTACCAAATATTTAAAGAACTAATACCTATTCTTCTGAAACCTTTCCAAAAAATTCAAGAGGGAAGTCTTCCAAATTCATTATGAGATCAGCATCAACATGATACCAAAACCAGACGAACACACTACAAGGAAATAAAGCTAAAGACCAGTATCTCTTATGAACAATGATGCAAATATCATCAAAAAATACTAAACAACAAAATTCTGCAGCATATTATACACCACGAACAAGCGAGATTTATTCTTGGCATACAAGGATGGTTCAACGTGAAAAATAATCAATGTCATATGCCACATCAGCAGAACGGCCAAAAACCACATCATCATCTCAAGTGATGCAGAAAAAGCATTTGACAAAATTCAACACTCTTTCATGATAAATATACTCAATGAACTAGGAAGACAAGAAAACTATCTTAAGATAATAAAAGCCATTCATGAAAAACCCACAGAAAATACCATACTCAATGGTGAAAAGCTGGAAGCTTTTCCTCTAAGACGAGGAACAAGTCAAGGATGCCTGCTTTTACCAGTTCTACTCAACACAGGACTGGAAATTCTAGCCACAGCAGTTTGGCAAGAAAAAGACATCCGAAACATCCAAACTGGAAAGGAAGAAGTAAAATTAGCAGTGTGAAGATGATGTGATCTTCTCTGTAGAAAACCCTAAAGATTCCACCAGAACAAAAGTGTTAGTAGCATTAATAAATGAATTCAGCAAAGTAGCAGGGTATAAAGTAAGTATTAAAAAAATCAGATGCGGGGCACCTGGGTGGCTCAGTTGCTCAGCGTCTGACTCTTGATTTGAGCTCAGGTCATGATCTCAGGGTTGTGAAATCAAGCCCTGCTTCCTGATCTGCACTGAGAGTGGAGCCTGCTTAAGATTCTCTCTCTCCCTCTCTTTCTGCCCCCTCTCCCACACAACTCACATGCATGCGCTCTCTCTCTCTCTCAAAAAAAAACAAAATCAGATACATTTCCATATTGTATTCCATTTATCCTCTAGGTGAACATTTTTCATAAATGCCCAGTATCCCCAATATATATTATTAAAAGAGCCCTATAGAACAAAGGCTGTTATTTTTTAAATTTTTTTATGGTTATGTTAATCACCATACATTACATCATTAGTTTTTGATGTAGTGTTCCATGATTCATTGTTTGTGCATAACACCCAGTGCTCCATGAAGAACGTGCCCTCTTTAATACCCATCACTAGGCTAACCCATCCTCCCATCCCCCTCCCCTCTAGAACCCTCAGTTTGTTTTCAGAGTCCATCGTCTCTCATGGTCTGTCTCCCCTTCCAATTTGCCCCCTTCATTCTTCCCCTTCTGCTATCTTCCTCTTCTTCTTCTTTTTCTTAAAATATATTGCATTATTTGTTTCAGAGGTACAGATCCGTGATTCAACAGTCTTGCACAATTCACAGCACTCACCATAGCACATACCCTCCCCATTGTCTCACCCAGCCACCCCACCCCTCCCACCCCACCCCCCACTCCAGCAACCCTCAGTTTCTTTCCTGAGATTAAGAATTCCTCATATCAGTGAGGTCATGATACATGTCTTTCTCTGATCGACTTATTTCGCTCAGCATAACACCCTCCAGTTCAATCCTCGTCATTGCAAATGGCAAGATCTCATTCCTTTTGATGGCTGCATAATATTCCATTGTATATATATATACCACCTCTTCTTTATCCAGTCATCTGTTAATGGACATCTTGGCTCTTTCCACAGTTTGGCTATTGTGGACATTGCTGCTATGAACATCGGGGTGCACGTACCCCTTCAGATCCCTACATTTGTATCTTTGGGGTAAAGACCAAGTAGTGCAATTGCTGGATGGTATGGTAGCTCTATTTTCACCTTTTTGAGGAACCTCCATACTGTTTTGCAGAGTGGTTGCACCAGCTTGCATTCCCACCAACAATGTAGGAGGGTTCCCCTTTCTCCGCATCCCCACCAACATCTGTCGTTTCCTGACTTGTTAATTTTAGCCATTCTGACTGGTGTGAGGTGGTATCTCATTGAGGTTTTGATTT
>NW_028018495.1:0-704 GCF_054177405.1 Leptonychotes weddellii
TTTTTTTTTTTTTTAAAGATTTTATTTATTTATTTGAGAGAGAATGCGAGACAGAGAACATGAGAGGGAGGAGAGTCAGAGGGAGAAGCAGACTCCCTGCCGAGCAGGGAGCCCGATGCGGGACTCGATCCTGAGACTCCAGGATCATGACCTGAGCCGAAGGCAGTCGCTTAACCAACTGAGCCACCCAGGCGCCCCAAGGAGTCCACGTCTTAAACAACAACTGGATTAACATATGTTTGTGGAGGACTAAATTAGAGAAAAACCTACACCATTTGTTTTCCTTTCAAATAAATTTAGAGAAGTAAACCACATTTTGTTGGAAGGATTCTACTAATGACCTGGCTAGAACTTTATTTTTTTTAAGGTTCTAGATATTCAGTAGCAACTTTTAAAACATGGAATATGGTACAGATTAAAAGCCTTTGAATAAAATACTAGAGATTTTGGAAGTCCACAAAATGTATGGACTTCCTTTTAGCTATAAAAGGGTTGAGGAACCAAGAAATGACATGTAGGAAATGTTGATAGATGCTAGCTTCTTTTATTCCTTCTTTTCTCCAGAGCAATCACACACTTGAAGACTGGGAATGCACAAATGCTTAGAGTGCCTGGTGAAAGTACTAAGCCATTCAAATTGCATGAGATCCTACTGTGTTCCTTTTGTCCCCATGATAGTTCTAATTAAATTAATCTTGCTGCCA
>NW_028018496.1:0-704 GCF_054177405.1 Leptonychotes weddellii
ACATCAGATCTGAAGCCAATTTCAGAGAGGTGTCGATGAGCTCCAGCTTCCTGGTCATTCTGCAAAGAGGCCACCGTGGAGCAGAAAGCATTCGTTCAACTAGATCAACGGACCAGCACATCAGGGCCCATCACATTGTAAGGGCATTCTCATCATTCTGGTGTGCAGTTTGTGACAGTTACACGTGTATACACAGTAAAATGACAAAAGAGCAAGCAGCTAGACAGCAAAGCAAGTAGTTTCTGGCTGAGGAAACATTCATTTTCCTCATTTTATAAACAAACATTAGCCCTCATTAGCAAGTATAGGCAAATTGAAAAGGATTAAATCTGATGAGATAAAGCAATTTATCTCCTTTTAACGTATTAATACCTTCAAGCTTATTCATACAACAAATGAACCACTGGATTGGGAGAACGCAAGGTCAGAAGATTCCTTTGCAGGATGGGCTGTGACTATATCCCAGCAGGTAGAAGGTGCCCTGAACAACTGTTGGCTTAGTGACAATCCAAAGGATCTTCAGATGAAGACTGAGGATCACCTGTGTGAGGGAAGACACCAGAAACCAACTCAGTCTTTTTTTTTTTTTCCTGACTCAAGTCTCTCTTGAAAGCCACTTTGTCTGGGCTCACATGAAGGACGGAGATCCATATTTGTCCCCAACCCCCATCAGGACTCATGGGCATCTGCCTGAGACTGTTAAA
>NW_028018497.1:0-704 GCF_054177405.1 Leptonychotes weddellii
TTTTTTTTTTTTTAAGATTTCATTTATTAGAGAGAGAGAGAAAAAATGAGCAGGATGTGGGGGGTGGGCAGAGAGCAAGGGAGAAACAGACTTTCTGCTGAGCAGAGAGCCTGATGCAGGACTCAATCCCAGGACCCAGAGATCATGACCTGAGCTGAAGGCAGAGGCTTAACCAACTCAGCCACCCAGGCGCCCCTATTTATGCTTTTATAACATAAAGAAGCCCTGGAAAGATTTGGGCTGCTGAAAGCAAAGTGTTTGATTTCAGTTCCACCAAATGTTTAGAACTGAAAACCAGCACAAGCTCTTTATGAATGAGACCAGTGGATCAATTATTTGCTGAGAAGTATACCTTAAGGGCAAAATAGGAAAAAGATGAATACTTCTAAGAAATTCTTAGCAAGTGGAACAAAAACAATAAAGAGAAATTAATAATAACTGAAAGAACACATCAGATTTTTGACTATGTTGTCAACCTAACCAAATCAGAGTTAGGGGTTTTGGTTGTTTTTGTTTTTGTTTTTTACACATACTGTTGCAGTGCCCAGTGGCTGTTACATGCATCATTAGTGAACTGATTTTGTCTGGACAGCTGAAAAGGAAAATTCAAAATACTACCCTGAGTAATTCTTTTTTTTTTGTTTGTTTGTTTGTTTGTTACTTTTTTTTTATTCTTATGTTAATCCCCATACATTACATCATTA
>NW_028018498.1:0-704 GCF_054177405.1 Leptonychotes weddellii
GGGGGTGGGAGGATGGGTTAGCCTGGTGATGGGTATTAAAGAGGTCACGTTCTGCATGGAGCACTGAGTGTTATGCACAAACAGTGAATCATGGAACACTACATCTAAAACTACATCTAAAACATAATGTATGGTGATTAACATAACAATAAAAATTTTTTTAAAAAAACTAGCAAAATAAAGGATTCAGTCAAACATCAAACCTAATTGTGTGGCATGGAGATTAGTCACGTTCCTTAATCTTAGCCTAAGATCAGAATGTCCTCAGTGTTCTATTTGCAGAAAATAAAGTCAGCTAAGATGAAGACAATCTGGGGGTGCCTGCGTGGCTCAGAGAGTTAAGTGTCTGCCTTTGGCTCAGGTCATGATCCCGGGGTCCTGGGATCGAGCTCTGCATCGGGCTCCCTGCTGCGCAGGGAACCTGATTTTCCCTCTCTCTCTGCCTCCCGCTCCCGCCTGCTTGTACTCTCTCTCATTCTGTCAAATAAAAAATAAAAAAAAAATTTTTAGAAAAAAGATGAAAACAATCTGGCCCACTTTCCTTTCATGTGGTATAAGTCAAAGGACAATGTCTGTAAGTAACAAAGACTAATTAAAACTAGCTTAAGGAAAAAGGAGGGAATTTAGCAAAACCTAAACTTTAGGTTAACAGTGGTGGACCTGGCTTTCCAAACCATTCACTAATACCCTAACCACCTCAGAGT
>NW_028018499.1:0-704 GCF_054177405.1 Leptonychotes weddellii
ACAATTTGAGTGGGGTACATATTTTGATTGGTATTTGGAAGCCTGTAAAAAAAAAAAAACATTGACAAGATACTATCCATGCAAGAAACTAATAAGAAACTTTCTGAAATAATGACAAAACTGAGCTCAAAAATATCAACTCCTGAAGAAGTACTTCTTACTACTCTACCTTCTTCATATCGTTGAAATGAGATATGGGTAACCAGGTGTTAAAATCAAAATCATTCTCACCATGCTAAGGCAATGATAACTCTGTAGTCAAAAGTTGGCCTGATTGGAAGCAGATAATCAGAATCTGATAAGAATTTCTTTTAAGGCCTTCTCTCTTAAGTCCAAATTAGAACCATATACCCAGAGGGGTTGAAGCAAATTGAGGAAAATGTAATCAGATTCGTAGGTCAACTTATGATGTCATTTAAATTGCAACCCAATTCCTTAAGGGATTGAAAGCAACTGTCCTTATCTTACAAATCATTGCAAAAACTAGAAAGAAGGTCTTAGAGAAAATTCAAAGTCTTTCAGCCTCTCTGCGAACTTTTATCTAAAGCATTCCCCATTCCTAAGACTAAAGGGAAAAAGAAAATACAGACTAGAAAATCACCCTTGCTCAAAATCTAGCCCACAGATTCCATAAGGTTACTTATCAAAGATAAATACAACTCTTGGGGCACCTGGGGGCTCGGTCGGTTAAGCATCTGCCTTCA
>NW_028018500.1:0-704 GCF_054177405.1 Leptonychotes weddellii
GAGAGGTGTGGAAATTCTTGGCACGTAGTTTGGGCTATTAGTTTAGTCAAAGGTGTGACTTGTAGAGTATGTGCCCAGTATATGGGGAGAGGTGAAGAGCCCACGTTCTGGCTCCATTACAGTGACCATTCAGAGATCACTTAGGCAAATCCCTTCACCTTTCTTCTTTTTTCTTTTCTTTTCTTTTTTTTTTTTTTTTGCTTGACTTTCTTCACTGGTAAGAGGGGAGTGTCAGTACAGACTCCTAGGATGACTGAAACGATTAAGTGAATGGACAATGCCTGGCACACAGGAAGCACTCAGTAAATGGTGGCTGAGACTCCTGGCACCTCAGTTGGAGCGTGGGGGGCGGCGGGGAGCTTAGGTAGAGCGGATGCCCGAATGCTACAGGGCCCGTCCAGCTTCACCCAGCAGCCTGGGAGGTTTTTTTTTTTTTTTTTTAAAGATTTTATTTATTTATTTGAGAGAGAATGAGAGAGAGAGAGCATGAGGCGGGGAGGGTCAGAGGGAGAAGCAGACTCCCTGCCGAGCAGGGAGCCTGATGTGGGACTCGATCCTGGGACTCCAGGATCATGACCTGAGCCGAAGGCAGTCTCTTAACCAACTGAGCCACCCAGGCACCCCAGCCTGAGGGGTTTTTAAACAATACACGGCTTCCCTCGGGGCCCTAGGGAGAAAGCGAGCATCCTCACCCAGCACCCTCT
>NW_028018501.1:0-704 GCF_054177405.1 Leptonychotes weddellii
TGTCCTCACAAACACTGGTTTGCAGCCGCTTAATTCATAATAGACAAGAACTACAAACAATTTAAATGTCCCCCAAAAGGTAAGTGAATAAACAAATGAAATACTACTCGGTAACAAAAAGGAATCAGCTACAGACACGGACAACAAAATGGACGGATTTCACAACCATTATGCTGAGTAAAAAAAAAAAAAAAAAAAAAAGTCTTATGCAAATGAGCAGGTACTGTAGCATTCTCTTCATATAACGTTCAAGAATAGCATTATCTAATCTGTGGTGGTGAAGTCAGAATACGAGTTACCTCTGGAGAGGGGAATTGTCAAGAAAGGAGCACAAAGGAACTTTCTGGAGTGGGGGAAGTACACTGTCTCTTGATCTAAAGGTAGAGATTATATTTATACGGTACTTGGACAAGTATATACATAGGTAAAAATTAACCAAGTTATACATTTAAGATTTGTGCATTTTGTTTTTTGTAAATTTTACCTTGATAACATGCTGGGTAGAAAGTCTGCTGCTCGATATAAAAGCAAACATGCCTCCAATGAGAACAATGAGCAAGTTGACAGGCTTTCTTGGAATTCCCCTACATATCAGAGTCAAAAAATGCTGAACTGTACTTGGGATTTCCCAATCTTGGGCCTCTTTCTTAACTTTCTTAACTACATCTCTCCTCCCAAGATACTTTAATATCTTTGAGGCCAGG
>NW_028018502.1:0-704 GCF_054177405.1 Leptonychotes weddellii
CTGGGAAACCTGTTTTCCATTCTGCATCAGGAGATGGGCTCAGGAGTCTATCTTGACCAGCACCCTGCATCCTGATACAGATGGTCTACCAGCCACACTGAGAAACTTGGTTCCAGAAAGTACCTGGAAATGAAGCTGAAAGGGCAGACTGCATCAAATGGTGAAGAATTTTTATGCTAGATCAAGAAGTTAAGGTCTTATTTTAATGACAACTTTAGACTCTCCTAAGGACAGAGATCAAGACGAAGACTCCCCAAATAATAGAGGTGTTTCTTGAAGTTTAACTTTGAAAAGATTTCAAATAATGCAACTAGAGCCATTTTAATAATTCATCTGGATGGGATGTGATGGGGGAATTTCACCCATAAATCTGGGACTGAACTTAATCTCAAGGATCAGTTGTAGACAGGGAAGCTGGCCAGCTGGGCATGTGGGTTGATCGACTTTTAGATGTTTAACTTATGTCTCTTAGAGAGCTGGACCAAACATATTTTTCTCTCTTGTGGAATTTTCAGCTGATTGAGCCAGAAAACTGGTGAACAATTCTTGCAGGCTGAAAAAACAATATATCTGCCTTAATATCATTTTGAGAAAGAGCATCCAGTGGATTAAACATAAATGATAATATAATTTCTTTTATGATTTACTCATTTAAAAGTTAATTTTGTTATGAAAAAGCACACACCTCTTTAAGTAAATTAGGA
>NW_028018503.1:0-704 GCF_054177405.1 Leptonychotes weddellii
GCGCCTGGGTGGCTCAGTTGGTTAAGCGACTGCCTTCGGCTCAGGTCATGATCCCAGGGTCCTGGGATCGAGTCCCACATCGGGCTCCCGGCTCAGCAGGAAGCCTGCTTCTCCCTCTCCCACTCCCCCTGCTTGTGTTCCTGCTCTCGCTGTCTCTGTCTCTGTCAAATAAATAAATAAAATCTTTAAAAAAAAAAAATTCATTTGAAAGTATCAAGTTATAGTGCCTTTATACAAACTTCATTAATTACCATAGAATTTAACTAAAGCCTCTGCTTCGTGTGTGTGAATGTGTGTGTATGTGTGCATACATGTAGTATATATAGTAATTTCCTTATAATGTCTGAAGCTTTATTAGCATTATAATATTACGTGCTTTATCACTTGTTTAAAATGGTTATTTAGGGGCACCTGGGTGGCCCAGTCTGTTAAGTGTCTGACTCTTGGTTTTGGCTCAGATCATGATCTCAGCATTGTGAGATCGAGCCCCGTATTGGGCTCTGTCCTGGGCATGGAGCCTGTTTAAGATTCTCTCTCTGCTTCTGTCCCTTCCTCCCCCAACCCGCTCATGCTCTCGCTTTCTCTCAAAAAACAGAAACAAAACAAAAAAGTTTATTTAAAGCAATCTGCATCATATTTTTCAAAGAAGAAGAAACAACAGAGACTATATTTATTTAGCACTATTGTTTTATTAAAACTATTCC
>NW_028018504.1:0-704 GCF_054177405.1 Leptonychotes weddellii
AAAAAAAAAAAAACCAAAACACCAACCATTTTTTTTTACTCTTTACTTGAAGTTTCTCTAAATAAGTGCCTAACAGGAAATACCTCTAAACTAGTGTACCTTTAATATTGTTGTTACAGCAAACAACGTGCCGAGAGACACAGGTCAGATCAAAGATGGGGTTCATTCAGGGCCACCCTGGGGGGACAGAAACGGGGTGTGCACATACCTGTTGTGACATCCTGAGGCCACCAGGGGACACCCACACACCGCTTTTCTGAGCCTGGACCTTGGGCTGGATGGGACAGATGCTCCCAGTCCTTGGTGTATACCCGTCAGAAACGGGGTGCACCAAGACACGTACAGAAAGATATAGTCCAAGGTGCATTAAGGATTGTAAACCCAAGCTAGCAACTTCCCAAATGCCCATCAGGAATAAAATGGATAAAATAAGTTTTGGTGTATTCGCCCAATGAAATACTGTTACATGAGCTCGAATCTCAGGAGTGTGATGAGTCAAGGGAGCCAGACACAGAATATGACACTGAACTTACGGTGAGCAGGAAACTTGGTAAGAGGCTGCTTGCTTTCCATTTTGCATTTCTGCTGGTGCTATGGCTTGAGGTTTGTGCCCCTTTCAAATTCTTATCTAGAAAACCTAATGCCCACAGTGATGGTATTGGGAGGTGGGGGGCCTTTGGGAGGTGATTAGGTCAGGGGGGTGG
>NW_028018505.1:0-11205 GCF_054177405.1 Leptonychotes weddellii
TGTGCAAGACTGTTGAATCACAGATCTGTACCTCTGAAACAAATAATACGTTATATGTTAAAAAAAGAAGGAGAAGGAGAAGAACAAGAACAAGAACAAGAAGGAGAAGAAGATAGCAGGAGGGGAAGAATGAAGTGGGGGAAATCAGAGGGGGAGATGAACCATGAGAGACAATGGACTCTGAAAAACAAACTGAGGGTTCTGGAGGGGAGGGGGGTGGGAGGATGGGTTAGCCTGGTGGGTATTAAAGAGGGCACGTTCTGCATGGAGCACCGAGTGTTATACGCAAACAATGAAGCATGGAACACTACATCAAAAGCTAATGATGTAATGTATGGTGATTAACATGACACAATAATAATAATAAAAAAAACCCAAAAAACAAATCCAGCCCTCACCCACCTCCCTGAAAACTGCTTTGTGAAAGTGCTTTGTAAAGATAATAGTTATATAATTTACTTTTTACTTTGTCAACTGGTTTTTCCTTCATTGTCTTATTTGAAATAAAAGGGAAATTTTTACATCGTTGCAAGGCTGATGGAATCCTTGAAATCCCTGGCTCCCACCTGGCTGCCTGTTGGAATTGCCTGGAGGTCTGGTTACAACCAGACTCTGATTCCCAGCTCTGGGGGCCTGAGTCAGGCTGTGATTTGGCCTCAAAAACCGACATAACCAGGCTGCTGCCTCCTTCTCAGAGCTGTGCGCTCCATGGTCGGTGGACAACCGATGATGAGGTCCCCCTCATCTCCCCAGTTCAGGGGGTAGGCGTGCCGTCCAGAGCCTGCTCTCACAAGCTGGATTCTGGGAATTTGCCTGGAAGCCTGACTCTGAGAAGGTGCTGCTTTCGTCTACCATCATCTTTCTTTTTCTTAAACAAATAATTTTGGTTTCATATGTTACCAGTCTATGAACACTCCCCCCCTTTCATGGGTGGGGGAAATGCATGTAGGGAAGGGGGCCTAGAGCAGAAGTAAGGGACCTCAGATCGCCTTGAAAAAGCCAACTCTGGACGCTTCATCTTGTCTTCCTGCACTTGTCCCGCCTGACTCACAGGGTCACTTAGCACCCGAGAGCCACAAAAGTCCTTTGAAAACTATGAGTCCTAATGCAATGGACAGTGATATTAGGGGCAACGTGGCTCGAGGCCTTAGGTAGGGTGACCCGACCCTCGTGGTTCACACCAGTGACCCTGCAACCCCCAAAACTGACAAAAGATGTGGTTAACCCCACCATTTGCTCTAGCCTTGGGATCTTGGGCGAATCACTGATTTGCCCCATCACCATCATTGTCTTCATTTCCCATTCTATAAAATGGGAATCATAATACACACATTCAGATACACATTGTGATCCTCAAAAGAGATTCCAATTGAGAGCTCTTTATAAACCGGAAAAACATCAGACAAACACTGGGTTTTCTTATTGTTGAATCCAGGTGTTGTGAAATTGGAAGGTACCATTTCGTGTAAGCTCTGGAATCTGGTTCTTGGCCAAGGGCTGTCCCTCTGCTCCCCAGACTCCATGCTCCCCTGGCCTTTTGCTTCCCTTCTGCAGACCTCATACCTTTCCTGAGAACCCAGGGGGAGCCTGGATTTCTGAACCACCTCCCAGGGCTGACCTTCTATGATTTCATGTTTCTTAAGAATGTTTGCTCTCCTGGTATTGGCTGGTTGTTTTCTTAAGAACAAAGAAGGCCAGACGATGTAAACATGAAATACAACGCCCACAGTGAATTACAGGGACTTTGAGGAAAGCGATGAGCAGGATGGTTATGTCTGCTCTGAGCCCACCAGCCCGGCCAGGGCCTGGTAACAGGAATCAGATGTCTGAACTTGATATACACCTGTAGGTACAGTTACGGCTTTAATCCACCAAGCGCTGCTGTTGAAGCTGCTTGAAAGCATTCAAGAATTTTCGTTAAAAGCCATGTGTTATACGAGTCTTTGTTTTCCCAAGCACAATTACCCATGTTGCATTACAACGTACTTCAGCACCTTGGCCTCTTGTAGAGGGGGTGTTTTTGGTTTGGATTTATTTTCCTTTGGTAGAGTTTCCATGTGATTGCTGGGGATGTCTCCCAGCAATTAGTTTATGCTGTATTATGTGTCTGGGGTTTCTCCCTTGTGTTGGATAATGGGGTTACTGGAGGGACTCCGGCTAGAAGATTCATGGGTGGAATGTGAGGATGCAGTCTTCTCAGAACCAGGCTCCAGATGGAAATGAGAGAGAGGAGAGGAGAGAGGGAGAGAGAGAGACTCTACCTCCAGGCCAAGCATCCTAGGTTGGCGCCCACTCCCAGGTCAACCCTGAGCCCAGGCAGGAGGCCGGACCGGTCACCCTGGGTCCCCTGACAAGACCTGACGAGCCCAGTGGCTCCGAGTGTCTTTGCTCCTCATCTGCATGGTCGCCTCGCTCATGGGTGGCAGACTGACTGCACACCCCTCCCCCTTCACTCTGTTCAGGGCGGGTGACGTCATTATTACGTCTGCTTTGCAAAATACAGCAGAACAAAGCAAACCGGGAGAGGTGTGTGCCGTGTGTGCCGTATTCCCTTCACTCTATCTGTGGCCGGTCCTGCCCCTACATCACAGCAGCGCCCACAACAGCAGGCCCTCCTGAGGCGCAGTGGTCAGGCCTGGTTCGGGCGTCTGGGCTGCAGACTTCGGCGGCGGTAACTCGGCCCCTTGCATTCTAGGCTGCGTTTCTCCTGCTCTGCGGGCCATGACAAGCCCAACTCCTCTGAATATCTGCTTCAGCTGCTTTGGTTCCCTTTAGAGACCTTCTACAATCCCCGTTTCTCACAGTGTCCACCCAGATCGGGTTCCGGATCTTTCCGTTATAAATTCACTCACACAGAGCGCGTGTGATTTGGCCAGTGGCGTGGGGAGCATGCGCGCTTCTGCCACAGCAACACCAGTGACTCTGGGGAGAAACGATTCGGTGCCTGAGACAGTCCCCGTGGGCAGCCGGCTCAGCGCCAGCTCACGGCTCGCTTTGTGGTTTTCAGCCCTCCAGCCCTCCCCTCCCCGGCCCCGCTTCTCTGCGCTTTCCCCTTCCCCAGTTCCCAGGATGACCCTCTGCCCCCCTGGGCTGCACTTCTGCTCCTTCTTTGACACTGAGCCATGCCCTTGGGTCTTCAGTTTCTACCCCAAGCAGATGCATCAGGATAATTTTGCTAAACAAAGACACCCCCCTTCCCTAAGAGATATGCTGGTAATGTCAAGGTAATACGTTTTTGGAAATGCATACGACATGGGTTGGCTGTAGGATGGTGATTACGGCCACGTTTAGTTGTCTGATCAGTATTTTCTAAGCATCCACTCTTGGGGATAGAAAGATGACCAGGCCCACACTTTCAGCCTCATGAGGGACAGTCCGCAGCGAGCAGCGTGACTCCACAGAGCACAGTGTCCGGAGGGCCGGGGGACGGACAGAACCAAGGTATTGCAACTGGGGTGTCAGGAAAGACTTTGCTGGACGCAATCGCCTTTAGCTAGACCCAAGAGATGTTGAGACATGGAACTGGAGGGAGGGGAGGGAGAGGACCCAGGGAGAGCTCACAACGTCACCCCAGGGACAGATGTCAGGAGGCGTGTGGGGCAAGAAAGGAATGGGTGGATTTGATTCCAGGCCCGGCATGTCAGGAGCTTGGAGGCCATCACTCCCATTCACACAACAAGAAAGCAGCTCAACAGCTGTCAGAGGACCAAGGTCCCAAGGCAAACCACGGCCTCCGAAATGTGAGAGATCGACAGGCAGAGAAGCACAGCTTGGGAGCAGAAATATACGAGTGGAAACCTCCCCGGGAACCATACCCAGTCTGACACCTTGGCTTTCAATAAAAAAATCACAAAGCATACCGAAAGAGAGAAAAGGGAATTTGAAGAGGCAGAGCAAACATCAGAACCCGACTCAGGCATGGCGGAGAGGTTGGACTGCTCAGATGGGGAGTTTAAGGCAGCTTCAATGAAGAGGCTAAGGGCTCTAATGAACAAAGTCGGGGGCACGGTCCTAGTCGCATACAGGACTCGGAGGAACCCTGACGCAGGTGTGGGGACACACCTGTCTGGGGAGGCGGCTCTCGTGGTTCCTCGCCGGACACGCTCCTTCTGCTCTGTCCTCACCCACTGCCTGAGACCAGCCAGGTCTGGGCTCTTCTAAACCCCCACCTCTCTCTGGGCTCCTCACCCCCCAGCCCTCATGCCCGGGTCAGCAAGGACAGTGACAACATGAAAGAGGCCTGCTGGCCCGGCCTCTGCGTGAGGTCAGGATTCAGCAGCAAATCTAGTTTCCCGGAGTGGGGGCAGGAAAGGGGACTTGGGACTTCATTGTCACGCATCACGGAAGCCACGACTTTTATTGTTTGAGCACACAGATGTCAGAACAGATCGTCCTTCCTTCCTTCTTTTCTTCCTTCCTTCCTTCCCTCCTTCCCTCAGCCATCCAACAGGCCGAGCTAATGTGTCGCTTACTCTCTCAGTCATGAAGACAGCTGCCCATGGAGAGGGGCTGCATTAGGAAGATGTCCACGGGGCCAAGGAGGGGTGTGGGGAGAGCAGGGGGGTCCGTGGGGAGAGGTCAGGGGAGTCTTACGTAGAGTGGAAGGCCAGTTCCCTCCTCTTGGAGTAGACGTTGGCTCCGCCTTCTGCTTCCCCCTCTCCCGATGTTCCATCCACCCCGGACCACAGGGTGGGGGGCTCCTACCCTCGTGGCCACTCGTCCAGACGATTCAGGCGCAGCAACACAACCAGACATAAAGCAAAGAAGTCAGCAGCCAATGGCATCTCTCCCCACGCTTCTCTCTAATTAAATCCTCTCCTCCTCGGGGCACCTGGGTGGCTCAGATGGTTAAGCGTCTGCCTTCGGCTCAGGTCATGATCCCAGGGTCCTGGGATCGAGCCCCATTTTGGGCTCCCTGCTCAGCGGGGAGCCTGCTTCTCCCTCTCCCTCTGCTGCTCCCCCTGCCCATGCTGTCTCTCTCTCTCAAATAAATAAATAAAATCTTAAAAAAAAAATCCTCTCCTCCAGCATCACAACAGGGATTAAATAGAGTCCCAACCCTTGAAGTGAGAGCTTTTCAAATCAAGTCCACAAACGGTCTTGCAGCCCACTGCCAGGCAGGGCTGTATCTTTACATCAGCAAAAGAGCGAAGGTGCCTCCTGGCATCGTGATCATCCTGGTTAGACTCGAAGTTAGATCTCCATTGGAAGCAGGTTAGAGTCATAACAAAAACACACTTGGGAAGGGTGTACAGACACCAAAAGCAAGGCAAGCCCCCTCTTCCCAGTTAGTCTTGGACTGGGCTGAGCCCTGCACTGGCTACACTGGGGAAGGGTTTACTGGTTTTAGGGTTACATGCATCTGCCCCTTACCATCTAAGTGAACTTCAGGGAGTCACATACATTTTCTGAGCCTCAGGTTCCTCATCCGTGATAAGAGGCCCCAAAATACCCACTTCCAGGGTTATTGTGAAGGTACACGGTAACAGCCCCTGTTTCTGAAGATTCCCTTGGCCAGCACTGGCTGAGCCTTTCATACTTGGTGACCCATTTAATTCTCAAGCCTCCTCTAGGACCAGGCTTGGTTTTTATCCCTTTTTGACCGAAGTGGAAAAGGCACATTTCAGCTGAGTAGCTTGCCAACATCACATGGTCCTAAGTGGTTGGAGCTGGGGTTCAATCCCACAATCCAGCTCTGAGTGGATATGCGTACCTCTTTGCCACGCCCCCTCCTGTGAGTTGAGTGCCCCCTGAGGTGTGTCCCAGGTGAGCAGAACTTGTACAGAGCTGACATCTGTCCGTTTTCTCAGCATATGCAGATGCCTTCATGGGCCAGGCCCTGGCACAAAGTAGGTTCTCCTAAGGGTGGATAATGTCAGCACTGTGAGGTGTACTCGCTGTGTGGGTATTACAGAGTGGGATTGGGGTGGGGGTTACAGGTAGGAGAGTGCATGACACTTTCTAGAGAGCAGCTTCTGGCTTCTGTGACCAAGAAATGGGCATCAGAGCCATTAGTACCATTTACAGGGTAAGCAAGGACACCTGTGGGGCAAGGCAGAATCTCTAACATTTAACATGGTTTCTTCATTTCTGTTTGAAAGCAGCCTTGGGCTGAGTCCAGGTTTTGTTTTATAGGACCCAAGAAGGCTATGGTACAACCGCGGAGAGGAATGAATTAGGAACTGGGAGAAGAAATGACCCAAAAATCCAAGATCAAATCTCTGATCCCATTTCCGGTTCAGATGGTCTTCCAAGAGAGACACAGAAAGATCTTAGCATGCACAATTTAAGAGAAAAACAAGTCTGAAATTGACACAGCCTCTTTTGTTTGATGAAACTTGTTGTATCCTTCATCACTGAGTGGCCCTTGTCTGGACACATGGCCTATTTGGTACAGGAAGCTCAAAGGCTCTGTCCTGCCATTCCCATCTATGAGAGTCAAGGTCAAGCCTGAACCTGCAGGAAGACCTTTCCGTGTTAAGTTGGAATGAGAACCTCTCTTGGCCTCCCAGGTAAAGAAAGGGTTTATAACGGATGAGTAGGTGCTATCTCTTTCCTCCCTGGTTTCGAAGTAGATGTGGGACTGACTGCAGGTCTAGGAGGCACACCGTGGCTGCCCAGGACTGCTGTTGTTAGCTGTACAACTTCCCACGGGTCATTGGACCCCCTAAACCTCAGTCTACTCATCAGCCAAAAGGGATAAAGCTGTGGATAGTAACACAGTGATACGTCACTGATCTTTCAGTGGAATAAAATAATGCTGGGTTTACAATTTTGGTAGGTGGTTTGGGATATTTGAATCACCAGCTCAGCTTCACTTGTTTTGTCCCTAATGTGATGTCAGGCTTATGGGTGGCCTTGGAGATTGTATTCCCTGTAAAACAAATGGGAACTATAGGGCTAGGCTCAAGTGCTCTTGCCCAGTGTTCCCCGTGGCAGTGGCCTCGTCTGGCTTCTGTGGGGCCTGCCCTCCCTCTCCTGCTCAAGCTGAGGTCTGAGTCTGTTAAACCACAACAATTAGAGGGCTAGTTTTATGGGGAGGTTCAGATTGCTAAGTCACTTTGCCTGGGTAATTACAGCAGGGTGGAAACTTGGCGGTTGGCTCCCCTAAGAGTTTAGAATTCCAGAATCAACTGTGGCTCTCATTTCTTTATTAAATACACAAAGCTAGTCCAGGGGTTTCAACCTTGGCACTGCTGACGTTCTGGACCTGATCATTCTTTGTCCTGAGGGCTGTTGTGCACGTTGTAAGATCTTGAGCAATGACCCTGGACTCCACCCAGTAGGGCTAGCCAGTAGCTACCCCTCTTCCAGTTGTGACAGCCGAGAGTGCCTCCAGGCCCAGTCCAGAAGGGTGGGCAAGTGAGGTGACCAGCATTTGCAGAACCTGAGAGAGAGAAGACTTTCTGCTTTTTTTCCTTGTTCTTCATTTGCTTCTCCCTATTCCAGATGTGGCCAAATAACCTTGGGGGGCAGAATTACTCTCTGCTGGGGTTTTTCTCCCTCTAGGTTGGCAAGAAAGAGATGGTCGTGGACCTTCTGAGGGACCACAGGTCTCCCAGGCAACTCAGCACCTCTCGATGTTCCCTACCCTTTACTAGAACCACTTACATGTGGCTCCAGGACTTGGGGCCACTTAAGACTCAGGTAGATATTTTGATAATCACAAAACACAAACCAGAGTGCTAAGAACTGTGGTCTCCAAAGTGACCATATCCAAGCTACAACGCTTTAAGGTATCATAAGAATCACCCCTTGATTCTTGGTTGGGTCATCTGGGGGTGGGGAGATACTGCCCTTCTGGTTCATAAGCAAAGATGTCTCAGTCCACAATAGCCAAATTGTGGAAGGAGTCGAGATGTCCTTCAACAGATGGATGGATAAAGAAGATGTAGTTCATATATACAATGGAATATTACTCAGCCATCAGAAAGGATAAATACCTACCATTTACATCGACATGGATGGAACTGGAGGGTATTATGCTAAGGGAAATAAGTCAATCAGAGAAAGACAATTATCATATGGTTTCATTCATATGTGGAATATAAGGAATAGTGCAGAGGACAAAAGGGGAAGGGAGGGAAAACTGAATGGGAAGAAATCAAAGAGGGAGACAAACCATGAGAGACTCAGGACTCCGGGGAAAGAAACTGAAGGTTGTGGAAAGGGAGGTGGTTGAGGGGATGGGATAACTGGGTGATGGGCATTAAGGAGGGCACGTGTAGTGTTGAGCACTGGGTGTTATACACAACTAATGAATCATTGAACACTACATCAAAAACTAATGATGTACTTACTATATGTTGGCTAATTGAATTAAAAAAAAACAAAAGATGTCTCAGCTGCCTTTATTCCTTCTCCCCAAGGTCATAATTTTCTATAGAGGATCTGATCAGGTAACAGCATTTCTGGTTATTTAATAATGTCATGAAACCTCCGCCTAAAATCTCAAAACCAAACCAAAGTCAGTGAAATGTGAAAGATATGTATGTACCAAAGAAAAGATAGTTGTCACGAAGTCAAAGGCCAGAGAAAAGATTTCTACTCGGGAAGTTAAGAGGAGAACTGGGTTTCTTGTCACCAGAGGGATGAACTCCTCAGCCCTGCCCCAATGCCTGGGCCATGGGTATGGTCACAGGTGGGCTGGGCAGCAGTGTGGGTTCCAGAATTTCCCCAAAGGAGAGGCTTGGGGATATAATCTGGATGGAAGAAAAGGTTGGGTTTGCATATCAAGTTGGCAAATTATTAGATGCCATGTTTCAGGTTAATAAAATGAGCAAGATTTTTTTTTTTTAAAGATTTTATTTATTTATTTGAGAGAGAGAGAACACATGAGAGGGGATAGGGTCAGAGGACGAAGCAGACTCCCTGCCGAGCAGGGAGCCCGATGCGGGACTCGATCCCGGGACTCCAGGATCATGACCTGAGCCGAAGGCAGTCGCTTAACCAACTGAGCCACCCAGGCGCCCCTGAGCAAGATGTTTTTACCCATATTTTCATAAGATTAAGAAAAACATCTCCAAATCAAATGATATTATTTTCATTATCTCAAGGGGATGGCATTGATATTGCTGATAGAAAGTAAGGCAGGGACTCACATGTATGTCCCCAGGCGTCCTTGGCTGCAAAGTCAGAAATAACCATTGATTTTCCACCTGCAACCAGTGAGAGGCTTACCCTAGACAGCTGCCTTTGTGTCTCTCAACATGTCCCCTTTGCAAGGACACAGTGTGAATGAGTGTCTCTTTTTTTTTTTAAGATTTTATTTATTTATTTGAGAGAGAGAGTGAGAGAGAGAAAGAGCACAAGAGGGGGGAGCGGGAGAGGGAGAAGCAGACTCCCTGCTGAGCAGGTAGCCCGATGCGGGACTCGATCCTGGGACTCCAGGATCGTGACCTGAGCCGAAGGCAGTCGCTTAACCAACTGAGCCACCCAGGCGCCCCTGAATGAGTGTCTCTTACATCCTGTATTTTCTGCCTTCCCTCTGTAGCCTGCAAAAGGAGCCTGTTTTATATCCAAGTGCTATCGCTTGACAGCTGTAGGTGACCCTGAACAAGTCACTTACCTTCTCTGGACCTCCGGTTCCTCATCCATAAAATGGGGATCAGAAAGCTCTCTACCTTAGAGGGTATTGTTCAGATTAAGTAAGATAATGCTGGGAAAGCAGTTGCCACAGGGCCTGGCATATTTAAAATGTTCTCGCTGCACAGTTGTTGCTAGTGGGAGTGGTGGTGGTATCAGCAGTAGTAATAGTAGCAGGGGATGTCCATACAAGGACTCTCATCAGCCAGGTGGTGCGCAGTGGAGACCAGGGTCTTGGAGTCCTTAGCATGCTTAGAGGTACTAGTGAATTGCCGTCTTTGCTGGAAAAAAAGCCTGTTTATCTCAGTTGTGTTTTTTCCTCTGGGTAAGTTCACAAATGCCCATCTGAGATTTTGTGAAAGTGCACCCTTTTAAGCTTTAAGAAACACAAGTTAATTCTTTCCCCCAGAAGACCATTGTAGTAGTCAGGACAAGCCAGGCTTATGCCGCTGTGACAAACAGTCCTAAACTCTCAGTGGCATAATATGTGAAAGTTTATTCTTGCTCACTGCACGCTCACCTTCTATCAGCAGTGGTGGGGATTCCGTTCTCTATTATCACTCAGGATCCCCATCAAGATACGGGGAGGGGCTGAGAATTGCACAGGGACTTGTCACTGCCTCAGCCTGGAAGGGACACATATCACTTTTGCTTGTGTTTCATGGGCCAGAATGGGTCACATGGGGTGCAAGGGTGGGTTCCCTTGTGCCAGAAAGGAGAGGGGAATGGGCTGCCAGTGAGCACAATTGATCTCTACCACACCAATAGAGACTGTAGGTAGGGCCGGAGGCCATTTGGCCAGTGGGGTTTATTGAGAGCAGGAGTCTACAAACATTTGCTAAAGGGCCAGGCAGTATATATTTTAGGTTTTATGGCCAGAGGGTCTCAAACCCAGCTGCTCAGCTCTGTGTATAAACAAATGACCGTGTTCCAATAAAACTTTATTAACAAAAACAGGAGGACCAGAGTTTGTTGACTCTGGTTTAGGGTGGCCCAGGGCATCCTTTAGAAAGCCAAAATCAGAGAGGGAGACAAACCATGAGAGACTCAGGACTCTGGGAAACAAACTAAGGGTTACAGAAGAGAGGGGGGTGAGGGGATGGGGTGACAGGTGATGAATATTAAGGAGGGCACGTGTTGTGATGACCACTGGGTGTTATACGCAACTAATGAATCATTGAACACTACAACAAAAACTTATGATGTACTATATTTTGGCTAATTGAACATAATAAAAAAAAAAAAGCACCAAAATTGTGTTTTTAAAAAAACAGGATTCCAAGTGAAGCTAGGTGGAGAGGGTCACGGTGAGGTGGGGGGCCGAGTGAGGGAGTGTGGGTGTGCCAGAAATGGCCATGGTCAGGGGTTTGGTAACTAAGGTGACCCATAGATTCTTTTTTTTTTTAATTTAATTTTATTTTTTTATTTTTTTTTATTCTTATGTTAATCCCCATACATTACATCATTAGTTTTAGATGAAGTGTTCCATGATTCATTGTTTGTGCATAACACCCAGTGCTCCATGCAGAATGTGCCCTCCTCAATACCCACCACCAGGCTAACCCATCCTCCCACCCCCCTCCCCTCCAGAACCCTGTTTGTTTTTCAGAGTCCATTGTC
>NW_028018506.1:0-704 GCF_054177405.1 Leptonychotes weddellii
TTTTTTTTTTTTTTTTGCTAAGTCTGTCATAATTGCCTGTTTTCTTCTGTGCTGAGTAGAGGCCACTAGAGTTTGTCAGCATTTGTCTGCAGGCTTTAATCATCCTCAGTGTGACAGCCATCACTCACCTGTCAGTGTGGTTCTTTTCTAAGCAAGGAAACACCGAAGTCTGGAGACCTAACAAGTAGATTCCATGTGACATGGCACCGTTTCAGAACTTCCTTTTTCCTTATTTTGAAAACAAATACAGTATACATCAGTGGATATTTACATCCATAACCAAATCCTAAGGTTAGGATGCTCAGGTAGAATAAATCTGTCACAAAGGTTCTTACAAATAGAAAAAAATCTCATCAGTATTTGCCACATAATCACAACCAGTTATTTGGGGCCTGAGAACCGTACATGTAGACATCCCAACTATTATAGCATCGAAATTAGTATTCCCCATCTGTTTTTGTTAAGCCTTTAAGAACTTTCCATTCTAGCCCTTTCAGTTCTTGCTCTGAATTCCTAATTAACCCTATCTCAAAAAAAGATTTCCATTTCCGTTTTCTTAATGTATACGTGGATGAAAACAGTCTCAGTCATTCTGTTCTTCTTTCTCTTGGCCATTTTATCATGTTCTGTACCTGGTACTCTAATCATTCAGTGCTTGAAACCTTTTAAAATAACCTTTTAGTTATTTCTTTTCCTGAACTTAA
>NW_028018507.1:0-704 GCF_054177405.1 Leptonychotes weddellii
ACACAAACTAAACTTATGAGAGAGTATTCTTAGCTACAAAAATACCTAGCTAAATTTAGGTTATAAGACATTTATTTCTACCTTAATTTAGTTCAAAATTTTTGTCTCCTATTAGTTATATAAATGGTAAGTAAAAATGTAAGAAAAAAGTAAAAAAGGTGGTGAGAAGGTAATGGTTCTAATTCTTTCTCTACACTACTAAGGATTTCACAGAGGCAACTTATCTGGCTTTTCTGGACCTCATGTCCCCAATCTGTAAACTTGGTTTATTGAAGTAAATAAGATCTAAGTTCATTTTAAGGTTTAATTTTGTGATTTAATTGCCCAACTATGAATTTTACAGAATTTTGTTAATAACTTTCAAGACTACTTTCCTAAAGACCTAAATATATAGACTATATTTATTTAATATTTAATATTTATATTTATTATTTTTTAATATTTATTAATTTTTTAAAAAATAAACCTGTCTGAATAAACAAAACAAATGAGGCCTAAAAAAATCTTTGATTTGAAATAGCAACCATGGTTCAGCAAGCATATTTTGTATGTTCTCCAGGAGAATGTATATAAGCAAAAGTCTGGCATGGGGCCAAATTAATGCAGCTTCCCTCCCTCATTAGTCCTTAATTATTTCATCCAGAAAACATTAAGTGTTTATCGTTCACCACTTACTGTGCTTGACTCTGACGATAAAAGAGGAA
>NW_028018508.1:0-704 GCF_054177405.1 Leptonychotes weddellii
GGGGGGGGAGGAAGCAGACAAAAAGAAAAATGGAAAAAAAAATACCTAAAATTGATGAAATAAGAGCATACTATGGTATAAAAAGAAAAATAGTATTATTATTAAGAATGTTACATATGTGGGGGCGCCTGGGTGGCTCAGTTGGTTAAGTGACTGCCTTCAGCTCAGGTCATGATCCTGGAGTCCCGGGATCGAGTCCCACATCGGGCTCCCTGCTCAGCAGGGAGTCTGCTTCTCCCTCTGACCCTCCCCCCTCTCATGCTCTCTCTCTCTATCTCATTCTCTCTCTCAAATAAATAAATAAAATCTTAAAAAAAAAAAGAATGTTACATATGTGTATTATGAAAACAAATAGAAATGTGGATGTAAAATAATGCTAAGTGAAAAATAACTAAGCTCAAATTTTGTGAATATTGACTATAGGTATGTTTCAAAAATAAAAAAAACCCAAGCAACAATAAAACTAAAAAGAGATTATTCACTTTAGCTACATGGCAGGGTGACATGAATTTGATTTTTCGGTTGCTTTGACACTTGTGTTTATCTTTCTCAAAACACAATTTTAAAGGCTGCTCTCTATATAATTTACATTTAATATAAATACATAATTTAATATATAACTTATCAAGGGCAGAAACATGGTAAACTCTTAGCTCTCCATCATGTGGTTTCTCATAGCTGCCCAGGTCTTTTTTTTTTTTTTT
>NW_028018509.1:0-704 GCF_054177405.1 Leptonychotes weddellii
AAAAATTTAAAAAAAAATTTTTAATGAGCCAGTCATTTACCAACCCATTCACTCACCTCCCACTGCTATATGCCCACAATGTGTGGGGTCACAGAAAGACCAACATGACACAACCTCTGCCCTCAGAGTTTATGGTCTAATAAGAAACATGTCCATATGTCCTTCAGCAAGAATGTTAATAATTAAGTCTCACCGTAGTGAGTACCTCCCTTTGCCAGGGGCCATGGGAGTGGTAGGGCAGGTCATACAGAGCCAGCATTTAAGGAGTTCATGGCCCAGCCAAAGAGACAGGAAGAACATAATGGCAGTGAAACATGGGATCCGTCCCGCCCACTAGGTTTTCATGATATTCCTGGACCAGCAGCCACAGTAACCTCGGGGTTCTTGGCCCAAGTCTCTCCTGCAGGGGCCGGGCAGAGCCTCTGCAGGCTGAGCTATTCCAGGAACAATGAGGGAAACATTTGTAGGAAAAGGAGAAGGAAAAGAAGGTGAAAAGCAGATGGGTTCTGGAGACAGCAGGGGTGAGAGCTGGTCCCCAGGGTAGAGAAAGTACTGGTATGGTGGGCTGGTATGGGAGGAAAGGGTTCAACCGAGGCTAGTCAATTTGAGTACATAAATGAAGGAAAACCCTCCAAACATGTCGCTCAGTGTCTCAAAACACAGTAAATGCTCGGTAAAACCTTTGTGCATTTTTTATTATAGAA
>NW_028018510.1:0-704 GCF_054177405.1 Leptonychotes weddellii
GGAATAAGGCCATATGGCCCCATGGAGCTTGCCTTTTCTTGGAAGAGACATCTAACAGAAACTGGCAAGGCACTCGGTTAAGTAAGGACACAGCCCCTGGTGGGAAGGAATGGGACCGTCTTGAGCATCCAAGAGCCTTTAGTCTGAAGTTGTCAACCCTGACCACACATCAGAACCACTGTGAAGCATTAATATGTCTAGTCCTGTTTCAGGACCCCTGTGATGGTCCTGCTAGGTCAGCGGCAAAGTTACAATGTCTCCTTCCCCTGTGGACATGCAGCCTTGGAATCCTGGCGTCAGGAGCACATGGTACTGCGAGCTTGGATTGTTCTATGACTGCGAGATCATTTAAATATGGTGAAAGAAGCTGAAGGAATGAAATCTGCACTCGTTCTTCACTCTTTACATCTTGCACATCCTCATGAGAATTCTGGCATGCTGGCCATTTTGTAATATTTCTGTTTATAAAAAGCAGCAGCCTGCCTCTCAGTGCCAAGTGGGAAGGGAAGAGTTGCAACCAGGTGTCATCTCAGCCAGCCACCTTCATTATCGATAATGGAGCCTGGTCACCTTGCAGGGAGGAAAACTGTGCTGAGACTGTGTCCACAGAGCATGGCCTATGAAGGACCTAGTTCTCTGAGAACCTCCTTGGGAGGGAGGATTCTCCAGCTCTGCTTCGACCTTTGAAATTATTCAAACAAAGT
>NW_028018511.1:0-704 GCF_054177405.1 Leptonychotes weddellii
CCCTAGGAACTACTGGCACATAAAAGGTGCTTAATAAAATTTTTGATAAATGAATGCATAGAAAGTTATGTATGGCTACATCTGTCATCTAAGGGATAACAGTCTTTTTTTTTTTCATTCATTTAAGTAAAGCCTGTCTTTATTTAGAAGGAGTGGATGCTAAGGGAGTATTGGAAATAGAGGGTAAGTGTCCATGGAGCTCTCTTGTCATGCTGAAATAGATTGTAGTCTAAATATATTTGGAAACCTCTGTATAAGGGTTTTCTTAATCATCTCTATGGCAGGTTTTAATGTGTTTTCTCTATTTCCTCAGAGCACAAAAATGAAAATTATTGGCTTAGTAGATCCTGAAAGAAGGCTAGTTTTTCATGTACTGTCTCTAGATCAGGATTCAGCTGCAAGAAAATAATGATCAGAGTTAATGAGTTAACAGTTAAGCCAATCTGTGTGAAAGCCAAGCATAAACACCTAGCCCAGGTTGTCTGTAAACTGAAATCCAAAACACCCTGAAAAGTGAAACTTTGTTAAAAGACTGTAGCAAACTCTTTTTGCAACAAACCCTGATCTAAATTTACATGGGGCAGTTTCAAATTTTTACCTCCAAATTCATGTTTCCCTGGAGAAATGTTACTGTTTTCAGTCAATGTGACAAGATATTTGTAGCCTGTGTCATGAAGATCCACATCTTTGGGATGCTTTGAGTG
>NW_028018512.1:0-704 GCF_054177405.1 Leptonychotes weddellii
GCTTTGCACTTTCAGATATTGATTCTTTAGCTGATGGAGAACCAATGGTGATGTTGCATTTTTGCTGAGGACTTCAATGATCTGGTATGCTTTTTTTAGAAGTTGATACTTTTGACAGTGTGAAAAATGAACACGTATGCAAACAGAGCTGCAAGAGAGCAGTTAGCAAGTTAACAATGAGAAATGATATCAGAAAGAACTAATGTAGGGAGAGTGGATTGGAGAAAAGAGAGGAAATATTTGTAAGGTATTAAAATTAAAGATAGTTCTTGAAAACCCTTACGTTGGTGTCCTCACTATGCTAGTCACAAATTACAATCAATTAAATATTTAATATAAAATACGGGGCCCCTGGGTGGCCCAGGGTTGAGCCTCTGCCTTCTGCTCAGGTCATGATCCTGGAGTTCCAGGATGGAGCCCCATGTGGAACTTCCCGCTCAGTGGGGAGTCTGCTTCTCCCTCTGATCCTCCCCCCCTTTCATGCTGTCTCTCTCTCACTCTCTCTCTCTCAAATAAATAAATAAAATCTTTAAAAAGAAAAAGAAAAATATTTAGTATAAAATATAAAATAAAAAATTAAATTTTGAAAGTAGAAATGATACTATTAGCGAAAATTTAACAGACTGTAGAATAAGAAATTACTTTTTTAAGGGCTAAAAAATACTCCAAACTAAAAACTGATGGGTGAACTATGTAAAGTAAAA
>NW_028018513.1:0-704 GCF_054177405.1 Leptonychotes weddellii
TTCTTGATTGGATTCTTTGTTCTTTGGGTGTTGAGTTTGATGAGTTCTTTATAGATTTTGGATACTAGCCCTTTATCGGATATGTCATTTGCAAATGTCTTCTCCCATTCTGTCGGTTGTCTTTTGGTTTTGTTGACTGTTTCCTTTGTCAATAAAAAGCTGAACTCTTAAAAAAAAAGTGTCTTCTGGTAATAGTTCTCTTCCTGTTATAGGCTTCCTTTCCCATGTAAACTTAGGCAGCTGAGGTGGAGGTAAAGAGCTTTTCCTGAATCTGCTGGGTTTTGATTACCTTTGGTTCAAAATAATCCTCATGGTAAAGGAGCATATTTGGGATACACTTGTTCTGAACCCCTTCAGCTATTAGGTGCCAGCCATTAAGTTCAATTAGATGATCTTAGTTGTTCCTCTTATGACTCTGTGATCATTAGGTAACATTTGGGGCATATTTGGCTTCACATTTGGATTTTACTATGGAGGGGCACCTGGGTGGCTCAGTCAGTTGAATGTTCAAGTCTGTTGAAGTCATGATTCCACAGTCCTGGGATCGAGCCCCACATTGGGCTCCTTGCTCAGTGGGGAGCCTGCTTCTCCCTTTCCCTCTGCCTGCTCCCCCTGCTTGTGCTCTCTATCTCTCTCTCTGTCAAATAAATAAAATCTTAAAAAAAAAAAGTTTACTATAGGAAGAAAAGGTACTGTTCAACACA
>NW_028018514.1:0-704 GCF_054177405.1 Leptonychotes weddellii
TGAAAAAAAAAATGGATTAACAAGACATTTAAAAGAAAAAAAATGGAATACTGTCGGTGCAATTAGTTGAATGTATGGTACATGCCTGTCTACTAAAGAATAGATTGAGGCCAACAGTTAAAACCCAAGTCTGTGGTTCAAGCAAAAAGGTGTGGGTGTCTGAGACAAGCAGCAATGGATAAGAAGACATATGAGATATCATCTAGAACTAATGATGTAATGTATGGGGATTAACATAAGAATAAAAAAAAAATTAAAAAAAAAAAAAAGAAGACATATGAGATATACTGGAACATATAAGCAATGCCTGAACTAGTAATACTGATTTATAAATAATCTGCACATAAGTGACCATTGAAGCCATATGGTAAATGAAACCAAAACAGAAAGTTTATTGTCTAAGGGCAGAATATCTAAAATATAGACCCAAGGAACCCAGGAATCTAAATGATGGTAGAAGAAAATAATTTAAAAGTAAATAAAACTTGGTTTAGAAAGGAAGAAGGAAAAGTAGGAGAATGTAGTGGCATGGAAACCAAGAGGAAGGAATGTTTAAAAACAGGCTCTAATAATGCTGTTGATAGGTCCATTAAGACTGAAGCAAGAAACTGAAAAGTCAGTGTAAGTTGTCTATGACCTATGCTTTAGTAGTTTCAAAGGAGCAATATGGGTAGAAATCAGACTGAGGTAGAATGAGAAATAAA
>NW_028018515.1:0-704 GCF_054177405.1 Leptonychotes weddellii
CCATGAGTCATCCTAGCAAGCAAGTCATCTAGACCAAGAGTTGCTAGCCAAAGTTAAGTGGAATCTAGAATAATTAATAGAAGACAGAAATGTTATGTGGTAGCCTTGAGACCAGAAGAAGCAGCTAGAGCTACTGCTCATCCCACTAAATTTACTGTCATAATTTTTCTAGGAGAAGTTCATTAGGATCCAGGAGGAGCTGCTTTCTGAGTGTAATATATGAAGCTTATGGATCTGAGCAGTGTAAACGGTAGGTGTTGTGGATGCCATGGCACCCTGCCCAGATCAACCTTCAGGACTGGGTTCATCACTCATTTCCCTACCTTCTGAATGTTGGCAGCTGATGGCTTTCATCTGAATTTATCTTTTGGAATCACCCTGAACTGAAGAAAGCTATCTAAGATACAGAGAGCCTCCCTGTCTTAGGTCACTCCTCCCAACCCCCAATTTCCAGAAGCAGCTCACATGCAAATATTGGTCAATGTGGTAGTATAAGGCCCTAGCTCTTTTTACCTCCAGGTGGGTCAAATCCATAGGGCCATTCCACTCCAGATCTTCCTGCTGGTTCAGCACAGACCTTCATTATGACTACATTCCAGTTCAATTTCTCCCTCTGTCCATCCTAATTTCCTTCACTGTCCTCACAGGTGTGGGTCCAAGAGCACTCCCAATAAATTTCTTGTGCAGAAAGTCTCAATCTGAAT
>NW_028018516.1:0-11204 GCF_054177405.1 Leptonychotes weddellii
CAATATATGTTAAGGAAAAAAAAAAGAAGAAGAAGAAGATAGCAGGAGGGGAAGAATGAAGGGGGGGAAATCAGAGGGGGAGATGAACCACGAGAGACGATGGACTCTGAAAAACAAACTGAGGGTTCTAGAGGGGAGGGGGGTGGGAGGATGGGTTAGCCTGGTGGTGGATATTGAGGAGGGCACATTCTGCATGGAGCACTGGGTGTTATGCACAAACAATGAATCATGGAACACTACATCTAAAACTAATGACGTAATGTATGGTGATTAAAATAACAATTAAAAAAATTTAAAAAAAATAAACAAGCCAGGGTGTCTCAGAGTGCTCACTACAGGGGGTGCCCTAGTGGGGTGACTAGAGCTGAGGTGAGGTCCTGGCTGAGGCACTCCATGCAGGGAACCAAGGCGGGCATGGACTGGGGTTCCTGGGGCATTCTGCACAGGGGGTGCCCTCATGGGGGTTGGGGATGGGCTGGGGGCCGAAGAGGGCATGGACCATGAGGTCCCGGAGCAGTGCCCTAGCAAGCGCCTGAAGCCCAAGTGGTGTGGGCATAGAGTGTTCTGGGCTGCTCTGTACCTGTGTCGCGGCAGCTAGAGCTGTAGTGAGCGCCAACCAGAGGTGTCCGGGTGTGTAGAGGACTGGGGCCGCCTTGGGGGGACCGGGCTTGCTGAGGCGGCCGGCGGGCTCTGGCGTCCAGACCCCCGCTCCTGTCACTTGGAGCGGGCGTAAACCCAGCGGCTCGCCAGCCTCTCTGACCCAGAGTTCCGGCGGCTCGCCGGCCAGCCGGCGGCGTTCTAGGACCAGCTCCTTTCTATTCTCGTTGCTCTTCTAAACTGCGGCTCCCTCAATCCGGTCCCTCCCTTCTGCAGTTGGCAGCTTTAGGGGCGCGAATCCCTTTCATTACCCTGTCCCTGTCTCTTAACTGTTCTCTGTGTGGTCTCTTCAGCTTTGGTCATACAGAAGCTATTCAGTCAGCCCTCAGTTCTACTTCAGGAGGAATTGCTCCATAAATAGGTGTGGATATGGTTTGTCCCTGTGGAGGAGGTGAGCTCAGGGTCTTCCCACGTTGCCATCTTGGACCAGATCCCCAGCGTGGCTGTTACTGTTATATGCAAACATGGCATGAGGTCTGACACACGTTAACCACCATTTATATTTCATTTTATCCTCTCAATGATGCTCACCACACTTGAAATTGAACAAGTATTGGGTAAATATGTATTTAATGTCTCCCTTCCTGAAATGTGAACTCCATTAGGGCTGTGCCCTTCTTGTTCCCCACAATATCATCTACCTCTGGTATAGAGCCTGGCACTTTAAAAGCAAATGAACAAAGAAGGTAGGCATTATAGTCGGTCCATCTTATAGACTGAAAACCAAGACTCCAGAGAGGGGTGCGGACTTTTCTTGGTAACTCAAACTGGCTGATTACAAGGTAATTTCACCCTGGCTCCTTCCTTCCCTAAGGGTCTCGCCTGCCTGGTGGAGAACCTCTTCTGTCTGGTGAAGAACCCCTGGTTGTTTTGCTGGTGCTGCCTAAGGTCCTGGGACCAAGCCATCCATTAAGAACAGTTTACTTTGGCTCCAGGGCCCACCATTTGGAAGTGTACACAAGGTACATGGTTCTGGGGTGTAATACAAGGTGGTGAAACTGCTGCTTCATATTCATGAAGAGGAAACATCTGACATTTTTGAGCTGTGTCCTGGTCACACTTCTGAAGGTGCATAAATATCCTTCCAGAGGCAGAACAAATGTTCACTCCCCTGTCAGATTTCAGGAAATGCCCTTGTTAGCCAGGAGACAGCAGTGCTTGGGGGACATCTCACTGCCTCCTGCTTCATCACAAAGCCTTCCTTGGGGAGGAGAGATGTTAGAAAGGTGCTCTCCATCTACTGCTAAATTAATGAACTAATTTAAAAAGAAGGAGGGCTGAGGATTTGCTTCACAGGCGAGGGCCATGGCCTGCTTCTCTGTGCCTGGGAACTAACTGGTACTCAGTTGAGACCTTAGAGTTCATTTAAAAATCAATTGTAGAAAAAGAGCTTCAACTAAATCCTTAGGCCTTATGAGCTTTAATGAAATAAAGAATTTTCCTGAAAATCTGTAATGTTTAATGCAGATAGTTTCTCCATCTACTTAATACATCATATCCCAGTTATAGGTCTGGGTCTCAAAGAACATCAAAGTTTCGGGACGACTGGGTGGCTCAGTTGGTTAAGCGTCTGCCTTCAGCTCAGGTCATGATCCCAGGGTCCTGGGATCCAGTCCCGCATTGGGCTCCTTGTTCAGCAAGGAGCCTGCTTCTCCCTCTCCCTGCCTCTGTCTCTCTCTGACAAATAAATAAATAAAATCTTAAAAAAAAAAAAAAAAAGAACATCAAAGTTTTGAAGCAAAGAGAGGAAGTTTCTGCAGTATAGCATTGAGACAGGAGGTATAAACCATGGTCCCAGGCCAGTTCTACTACTAACCTGCTCTATGACTTTGGGTAAGTCACCTCCCCTCTCTGGTTCTCCAGCTTCTTATTTGTACATGAAGAGAATTGAACTAAAAAAATTTGAGGTTGCCCTTTTGGTTGTAATGTTTATACTCTTCTTCATGATCACATTCATCCTTTCTTTGGGCACTCACTAGGTAGAAGGCACTGTGCCAGGTACCAGCAATATAGTGGTGAGCAAAACAGATGCAGATCCAGCCTTCATGCCTCCATGACATCATCCTAATAATCCCACAGAAATATTACATTCTGGGACAAGTGCTTTCAAGGGGAAGTACATGGGACCATGGGTGTCTACAGCTAGGAAACTATTCCAGTATGGAATAAGGAAAGACTTCCTGGAGGAAAACTCCTTTGGGATGATATGTAAACGATGGGTAGGTAAAAAGAGAGTGAAAGAGTATTTCAGAGAGAAGGAACCATATGTGTAAAGATCCTGAATGTCTGAGGAAATAGGGAGAGCCATTGTGGCTGTGGCAGTGAGGGGTGGGGTGTGACCAATGGCAGGAAGGAGCCAGGTGGTGGAGGTATGGGAAGCCACATTATGGTTATTGGTCTTAATTTAAAGTGCACTGGGAAGCTACTGAAGGTTTTAAGCAGGGACATGGCATGATCAAGTTCAGATTCTCTGGCTTTAATGTGGAAAAACAACCTGAAGGGGGTTAAGAGAATAGGTAGGAGGCCAGGTGGGGGGCACTTGCAGGAGCACCAATGAGTAATGATGGTGGTGAAGATTCAAAGGGGTTAATTATTTGTTTTCAGCCCTAATGAACATCAGTGACTTAAAATATTTGATCAACAAAGCACCTGTACTCTCCTCCCATCTGTCCACACCAGTGTCCCTAGAGCAGGCCCCTGTTATAAGCTCTTTGCACCATATTCCTTTCCCCCAAAGCCCTTCCATAGCTGTCATTTTTCTCTGTGACTGTTTGGTTAATTTCTGAGCTCCAGCTAGACTGTAAGTCCCAGGAAGGCAGGAGTTGTAGCTGTTTTCCCCCATTCCTTTTTCTGAGTGCCTAAGACAGTGCCTGCCACATAGTTGGTGCTGTGTTAAGAATGAGTGAATGAACAACACAAACAAAGTAGATGTCTCAAAGCAGAGACCTTATTGAGATTATATCTGGATGGGAGCAAGCAGGTGAAGGGAAAATAAGGAAGCACAATATATCGGTCTCTTAACACAATGGACTGAGGCTAGATTTTCCAAGGGACGTGACAATAGGGGTAAGAAATGAGGATGTTGGCACATTACTCCTAGCTGGCATCCATAACTGACTGGGTGACCCCTGGATCCTGCACACATCATCTGTATCACGTAGACCCTTCTTTGTATAAAGTATCCACTCAATAAATATTTATTCAAATACTAGTGGATGACCAAGTCACTTAACTTCTAGAACCCTCACTCTCCTTTGCTGTCACATGGGGTTAATTCAGCCAGCCTTCTCTGACAAGGATCAAACTGAAAGAACTTTGAAAAACAGAGGGCTTCATCTGTCTAGAGATAAGATATGACTGCCAGGCCCCAGAATGAGGGGAGATGAGTAGAATGTCAGTAGCATGAGGAAGGAGGCCAGAGACTGAGGAGACAACAAAGATGAAGTGCCAAACAGGAGGCAAGGCAGCCATGGGGAGAAAAATTGGCAGCAGAAAACTAATTTTCCAGGTACATCATCTGTCTTGGCTTTTTAGTCTGTCAGAGGGAAGTGTTAGAAGGGTCTGGGCCAGCCTCAACCTATAGTGAATATGGCACCTGAGTACCGATGTGCTTGGGTGTCTCTAAAACCACCCTGGAAACCCATTTGTAGTGGGAGCTGTAGCTGGTGTTTCTGTTTCCTGTTTTCTTTTTTGGTGGCTATTGCAAGAGACTTCAACCCCAGGCACAGTTCTATGCAGCACATCCATAAATCCTTCCTGCTCCTCTGCCAACTTCCCAGACAGGTCATAATGGGAGATGGAAGATAAACAAATAAATACAGAATGGTGAAGGGCAGTCAATTCAGTGACTTGACCTCATCCATCAGCCCTTCCCTCCATTGCCAGAGCCAAGCAACCTCAAGGTTGTTTTAGGAACACCCACGCACATCAGCACTTAAGGACTGTACAGGGTACGAGGTAAAGCTGGCCCAGCTCCCACTTTCTGATCCTTTCCTGCTCTATAAAAGCATGTCATTCCAACATAGATAAGAAAAATACCTAGATGTTGGAGTAAATAAGGTTTAAAAACACCCACAACAACTTGGTTGCTACTAATGAATGCTACATCGGACAGCCCAGAGTTCAAGTCCCAACTCTACCAGTTGCTCGCTTTGTCACCTGAGCAGTTACTTAATCTTCCCAGGCTTTGGCTGCCCCATCTTTCAAATGGGAATCCTAACAATCCTCCCATGTAGGATTTGGATGAGGATTCACTGAAACAATGCATATCAATTGGTGAGCATATAAATGGTCCTGGGAAAATTGGAAAGCCACATGTAGAAGAACGAAACTGGACCATTTTCTTACACCATACACAAAGACAAACTCAAAATGGATGTAAGACCTAAGTGAGGGCCAGGAATCCATCAAATTCCTAGAGGAGAACACAGGCAGCAACCTCTGTGATCTTGGCCACAGCAACTTCTTGCTAGACATGTCTCCAAAGCAAGGGAAACAAAAGCAAAAAATGAACTATTGGGACTTCATCAAGATAAAAAGTTCTTGCACAGCAAAGGAACCAGCCAACAAAACTAAAACTCCCAACCTATGGAATAGGAGAAGATATTTACAAATGACATATTAGATAAAGGGCTAGTATCCAAGATCTATAAAGAACTTATCAAACTCAGCATCCAAAAAACAAATAATCCAGTCAAGAAATAGGCAGAAGACAGGAACAGGCATTTCTCCAAAGAAGACATTACAAATGGCCAACAGACACATGAAAAAATGTTCCACATCACTTGGCATCAGGGAAATACAAATCAAAACCACAATAAGATACCACCTTATACCAGTCAGAATGGTTAAAATTAACAAGTCAGGAAACGACAGATGTTGGCGGGGATGCGGAGCAAGGGGAACCCTCCTACACTGTTGGTGGGAATGCAAGCTGGTGCAGCCACTCTGGAAAACTGTATGGAGGTTCCTCCAGAAGTTAAAAATAGAGCTACCCCACCTGCACCCCAGTATTCATAGCAGCAATGTCCACAATAGCCAAACTGTGGAAAGAGCCGAGATGTCCATTGACAGATAAATGGAAGATGTGGCATACATATATACAATGGAATATTACTAAGACATCAGAAAGGATGAATACTTACCATTTACATCAATGTGGATGGAGCTGGAGGGTATTATGCTGAGCTAAATAGGTCAGTCAGAGAAACACAATTATACGGTTTCACTCATATGTGGAATATAAAAAACAGGGCAGAGGACTGTAGGGGAAGGGAGGGAAAACTGAATGGGAGGTCATCAGAGAGGGAGCAAAACAACGAGAGACTCTTAATTACAGGAAACAAACTGAGGGTAGCTGGAGGGGAGGTAGGTGAGGGGATGGGATAATTGGTGGATGGGCCTTAAGGACGGCATGTGATGTGATGAGCACTGGGTGTTACACGCAACTGATAAATTATTGAACACTACATCTAAAACTAATGATGTACTACAAGTTGGCTAAATGAATTTAAATAAAAAAATTGGTGAGCATAATGTCTGTAATGGTGCCTATTATATTTACTACTGAATGTAATAGAAGTTAGCAGTTATTTCTAAATAGAATATCATGCAGCCATGAAAAAAGATAATATTTTCTTATTAGCATCAAAAGATGTCCTGATAGACTGTCAAAGCAGATAATTCCAGTGGTAGAGGTAAAGTGAAGCTGGGGGGATAAGAGCATGACCCTGTATTAAGAACAGTACAGGTAATAAAACTGATGAGAATATGTCCTAAATGTGACTGTGCAGAGGTAGGGAAGAAATTGAAACCCACTGTGCTAAATGAAACAAGTGGGTTAGTAATATTTTGTGGTTATTCTCCCTGATAATCTTAATTTGGAAATCAAATAGCTATCTTTATGTTTATAGACACATTAAAGATACCTGAAAAGATACATACCAACATTTAACAGTGGTTGTCTAGGGTGATGGGATTACAGGTGGTTTTCCAACCACGTGCTTTGGATTTTTTTTCTATATCATCTATTTTTATAATTTCTGTAGTACATATTTATAATTTTATGTTATGTTTTACTTTATAATCACTTCAAACACCTCTCCCAAATGGAAAAATTACAAATTTTACCTTCACTGAGGCAAGGAACATGTCAGTTTCTAAAATAAAATGCACCTTTGGATCTGAAAAATACCTTTCACCAAAAGTAAAGGACCCTGGGGCAAACTTTAGAAGCAGATCTGGGACTTCAGAAGCAGGAGGTGGTGGTAGGTTAGCAGCAAAAGCAGTTCCATCCATTTCCTATTTCTATACCCTGTCCCCCAGGCTTGACCTTGTACCTCCCCTACCCCACACCCAGGCCCTGAAACTAGGGAATGGATTGATTCTATTAATTTTCAACTCTCTCCTATTATTTCTGTGCAGCAGATGTGTACTGACCACCATCCTCCCCCTCTAAACTTAATATATTTATGATGGCCCTTTCCAGGTGCCAGATTTAGGGTGAGGTTTGTGTGTGTGTGTGTGTGTGTGTGCGCGCGTGTGTGTAATTTAATCCTGACAACAATTATGCAGGAAGGTCCTAGTACAGATAAAGTAACCGAGGCTCGGCCTTGGCCGAGGTCCCACAGCCAGTGCACAGTAGAGCTAGAAGTCAACCCCACATCCTGCAGGCACGACACATCCTCCTAAACCTCCTAAACCACTCCTAAACCACTCTGACCTCTGCCGCCTCCTTCCTTGCTCCACTTTCCCCATGAGAACAAATATCTTTACCATGGATGGCTACTCTTCTCCTAGGGAGACATCTGTTCTAAGGCCACTGGGGAGTTATAGTGGTTTTGCTTAATTAAAAGACATAGCTTCATTTCAGAGAAATAGTCAGATATGACCTGACTTCTACTTTAATTAGATTTAAAAAAAAAAAAGTCAATCATAAAGACTGAATACATTGTCATCGAGTGTAGAGGACACCTGCAGTTTATGCCTGCCAAAGATCCTTCCTCTGCCGATCACAGTGCCTCAGCCTGAGAATGTCTTTGCCACTGTGCACAGTCTCAGTGGGACTGTCAGTCATGAGAGTATGTCCTTCCTTAGCCGTGGTGGGTTGTAACCTGAGGCCGGCTAGTCAGATTCAGAGTGGGATGGCGCAAGAATGGAAATGGGATTGGAGGAGAGTCATACCAGTGATGGGGTGTCCACTATATCCAGCCACCTGGCTTCCTGAGGTTAAGCTGCTTGGTTTCCCTTTTTTTTCTGTAGCTTGGTTGTAACCTTTGATATCTTTTATTGCTGTTGTTATTGTTGTTGTGCTGTTGTTGTTGCTATTATTATTATTAGGGCTTAATTTAACCAGTCCGTCAGTTTTTGTTGCTAGCAAATACAAAATTCTGTTTTATAATAGCAGTCAAAGTTAGTTTGAAAAAAACCAACTGGGCCTTTGTTAGAGATGAGCTAAGAACAAAATAAATCCAAACAAACTCAATCAGAGCAGTGTCACTGGCTGAAGCCCAGACATCAGCAGAAGCATTCTAAAATGGGTGTGTGTACATCTTCTACCTCATTCTACCTCCCCACTTCCCACCAAACCCCGTTTCCTTCCAGGCAGGCTCCGAGTGAGAGGTTTTATAAATCTTTTCCATCCACCTCTTTTCTCTGACACCAGGACCAGCATGCAAAGGAACCAAAACAAAGCAGGGAGATGGGGAGTGAGGGTGAGAATGCAGGGTGGGAGGGCTTATGTTTTAGACATTTGTCTTAAAAGCACTGAGAGTTAGGGAAGGTGTGGGGGCCCCGTAGAAATGGGTGAGCTCTCTGATGTTTCCCACACCTGTGGGAACGGGACAGAGTCACTCGGTCAGATCTCCCAGATCTCAGAGCACCCACTTCAGTGCCCAGCCCTCAAAGCCAGGATGCAAGAGATTAAAGGATTAATCTGCTGTCCTGCTTGATCGGCTTTGGCGATCAGGGCCAGCAGGAAAGGATAAAATAAACTTTCATGCTCTCAGAGCCAGAGAGAACACTGGTCTCCCATTACCCTGCCCAGCTCAGGTCCCAGGCCCAAGTGGCTTGATGCTAATGCTGGCCAGTGGGGTTCAGATGGGCTGGATGGGCATAGATGGAGAAAGAACAGAGCTACCTACTCCTTTTATCTAAAAAAATTTTCTTTACTACTCTAGGGTGTGGAAAAAACATTATTGCCTTGGCAAAACAAAGCCAATGCCTGAAACCACTTTTTCTAGTATAGTCCTCTCCAAACTTTGATGAAAAGTTGTTTTTCAAAAATATCGTTACCGGGGCACTTGGGTGGCTCATTTGTTAAGCGTCTGCCTTCAGCTCAGGTCATGATCCCAGGGTCCTGGGATCGAGCCCCGCATCAGGCTCCCTGCTCTGCTGGAAGCCTGCTTCTCCCTCTCCCACTCCCCTTGCTTGTGTTCCCTCTCTCGCTGTGTCTCTCTCTGTCAAATAAATAAATAAAATCTTTAAAAAAAAATCATTACCATTAGCAAACTGGGATGTGAAGGTGTGATATGGTGGGGTGGAATGTGTGTGTGTGTGTGTGTGTGTGTGTGAGAGAGAGAGAGAGAGAGAGAGAGAGAGAGAGAGAGAGAGAGATTGAACATGTATTTAGAAGGATATCCATTGGTTTTGCCTGCCAAGCATACATTCCCCCTTCTGGTAAAAAGCACCCTCATTTCTCAATGAAAAGTCACTGTACTTTCACTATAGATGGTTCTAGTGTGGTTGCACCTGCTCACAGCCTCCAGAGGTGGTATCTGTCCTAGCAATGATACCCTGGTCTAGTTCACTCTCCATCCATTGTGATTGACTCCAGAAAGGACACATGACCCATGTCAGCCCAACCAAGTGACCTGAGGCCTCTTGCTGGGACTCTCCGCAAAGAGGTATTCTCTTCACTCCTGCGGTTGCTAAGCTGGTAGGGCATGGCCTGAAGTTGCCAGGATCCTCCACATGCAGAAAGCCAGCCCAAGAATAAAGCCAACATACGGAAGAACAAAGTCAGGGTGGGGGAGAAAGATACCCATCCTGCTGGCATCTTTGGATTTTGGGATCCAGCCACAGCTAAAACCACGTCTATTCCTGGCCTTTTAAGTTGCTTGAGCAAATAAATCTCATTTTTGACTTAAGCCAGTTTGACCTAGATGTCTGTCACTTGTAATCCAAAGAGTCTTGTCCAAAACAGATATTGACAGGGAAGCAACTGGATCCTGGAGGAGGGTATAGAAAGAAACCCTAGCTTCTCCACTGCTCAAGAGTGAAGTGAGAGGGAGAAAGGGAGGAGTAACAAACTTGGAGCTCAAAAAAAAAAAAATTAAAAAACAAAAACAAAAACAAAACAAACTTGGAGCTCTCCCAGGGAAAGTGTTAATCTTGATCCTTTGATTGGGGACCTTTGCTTCAGAGGATTAGATTTCCCAGGAACATGCATCCCAACAATCTAAAGTTTACTAATGAATACAGTAAATAATTTATACCACACATTATTTCCTGTTACTCAAATCGTAATATTAACTACTCAGTGATTTCACAATGCCTGTATTCTCACCAAACTAAAAAGAGGCACTTTCAAATAAACTAGCCACTATAGAAAAAAATATCAGCATCACTATAGATATAATGGTAATTTCCAGAGACTCCTTAGCACATTGATGACTATTAATTTTCAAAGTTAATTAATAGATAGAAATGGCACTTTCTTTTAATTTATGTCATTAGTCAAATGAGCTTTGTAATTAAGATGTGCAATCAACAAATTTATAAACTGGTGAATAACTCCAAACATGGAGAATTATTAGTGAGGGTCTGCCTCGTCTGAATTGGCTTCAGAACTTGCAAAAAGGGGGAGAATTAATTTCATTCCCTGGCGGTTTCTCAACAAAATCTTCAGTTAAATATATTCAAATTATTCATTACCATACCGTCATCATGGTTCTGAATCTCATTTCCACTTTCTGTTAAATTCAAATGAGAGGGGCGGAGCAAGATGGTGGAGGAGTAGGAGACCTGGATTTCGTCTCCTCTCAGGAATTCAGCTGGATAGGGATCAAACCATTCTGAACACCTACAAACTCAACAGGAGATTGAAGAAAAGAAGAGCAACAACTCTCTCATCAGAAAAGCGACCACTTTCTGGAAGGTAGGGCATGCGGAGAAGTGAATCCGAGGCGATATTCGGGAGGATAGATGGCGGGGGAGGGGCCTCCGTCGGCCGCTTCTGGTAACTAATAGAACCACGGAGCACAAAATCGGAACTTTTAAAAGTCTGCTCCGCTGAGGGACGTCACTCTGGTGGCTAAGCGGGGGGTGGAACCCTCCGGGACAGTGTGGTCTCAGGACCCTTGGGGTCACAGAAAGACTGGGGGTGCCTGAGTGCGGCAGAGCTCCAGGTATCGGAGCAGGGAAGCCGGCTGCAGAGGCGGGGCGCGGGCTCTCAGCTCGGGGTTGCCATAAACCATGATCCGCGGCACAGTCAGGCCCCTGCTCCTCCAGCAGGGACCCAACAAGCGGCAGATCCGGGGAGACTCACC
>NW_028018517.1:0-703 GCF_054177405.1 Leptonychotes weddellii
TCCCAATCTCCGCCCCGGAGGAGCCGAGAACTCGGGGCCCCGCTCCTCAGTGAGCCCCCAGAGAAAAGCCATCAGTCACTCTCGTCTCCCCGTTCTCCGGCCGCACTCCATGCTCACCCGGCCTGTGACCGCGCGTTTCTCTCTCTGGCACCCGACCCCGGGTGGAGTCTCCAAACCCAGCAGATCCCTGCGGTGCACTCCCACTCCGCTCCTCCCGGGGGAGAAAGGGGAGTCTCTCCAGATCTGCTGCTTGTTGGGTCCCTGCTGGAAGAGAAGTGGCCCAACTGTGCCACGGATCACAGTTTATGGCAACCCCGAGCTGAGAGCCCGCGCCTTGGCTCCGCCTCTGCAGCCGGCTTCCCCACTCTGCTACCTGGGAGCTCTGCCACACTCAGGCACCCCTGGTCCTTCTGTGACCCTGAGGGTCCTGAGACTGCACTGTCCTGCGAGGGTTCCACCCCCCACTTAGCCACCAGAGCGACGTCCCTCAGCGGAGCCGACTTCTAAAAGTTCCGATTTTGTGCTCCGTGGTTCTATCACTTGCCAGAAGCGGCCGACGGAGGCCCCTCCCCCGCCGTCTATCCTCCCGAATATCGCCTCGGATTCACTTCTCCGCACGTCCTACCTTCCAGAAAGTGGTCGCTTTTCTGATGAGAGAGTTGTTGCTCTTCTTTTCTTCGATCTCCTGTTGAGTTTGTAGGTG
>NW_028018518.1:0-703 GCF_054177405.1 Leptonychotes weddellii
AACCTAAAGATACATCCAGACTGAAAGTGAAGGGATGGAGATCCATCTTCCATGCCAGCGGACCTCAAAAGAAAGCTGGGGTAGCAATTCTTATATCAGACAAATTAGATTTTAAACTAAAGTCTGTAATAAGAGACACAGAAGGACACTATATCATTCTTAAAGGGTCTATCCAACAAGAAGATCTAACAATTGTAAATATCTATGCCCCCAACATGGGGGCAGCCATCTACACAAGCCAACTGTTAATTAATAAAATTGATAAACCACTGACCAGACTTTTCCAAAAGAAAAGAGAAAGGACCCAAATTAATAAAATTATGAATGAAAGGGGAGAGATCACAACTAACACCAAGGAAATAGAAACAATTATCAGAAATTATTATGAACAACTATATGCCAATAAACTGAACAATCTGGATGAAATGGAGGCCTTCCTGGAAACCTATAAGCTGCCAAGACTGAAACAGGAAGAAATTGACAACCTGAATAGGCCAATAACCAGTAATGAGATTGAAGCAGTGATCAAAAACCTCCCCAAAAACAAGAGTCCAGGGCCTGATGGATTCCCTGGGAATTCTACCAAACATTCAAAGAAGAAATAATACCTATTCTACTGAAGCTGTTTCAAAAAATAGAAACAGAAGGAAAACTTCCAAACTCATTCTATGAGGCCAGCATTACCTTAATCCCCAAAGCATGC
>NW_028018519.1:0-703 GCF_054177405.1 Leptonychotes weddellii
AAAACTCAAATTATTTAGAAGAAATTGACCATGTTTACTTTAAGCATTTTTTTTTTTTTAATATCAGACCCCTAGTCAAGGATTATACCACCAGGATGGGTTTAACCTTAAAAGCCCATCATGTTCCCACAAGAGTTACTCATCAAAGAAAGCATGAAACCTGCCTGGAGCAGAGTCAGGGACAAACATTAACTAGTAATTCAAAACAGTGATTGAGGTGGTTTTATTTGGGTTTAATTATTTCTCCTGAACAAGCTCTTCTTCTTGCTTTATCTTAAAATGTGTAGAAAAGCTGGCTTTATCAAAATAAAATAAGCCTAATCACAGGACATCATTTGGAAATCAAATTTTTATTAATGCATAATGGTTTAAGAACCTTGATAAATAAGGCTTGTGTTCTAATAAACACATTTTAAAAGAAGCTTATTTTTTTTTAAGATTTTTTATTTATTTATTTGACAGAGAGAGACACAGCGAGAGAAGGAACACAAGCAGGGGGAGTGGGAGAGGGAGAAGCAGGCTTCCCGTGGAGCAGGGAGCCCAATGCGGGGCTCGATCCCAGGACCCTGGGATCATGACCCGAGCCGAAGGCAGATGCTTAACGACAGAGCCACCCATTCTCCCCTTAAAAGAAGCTTATCAAAGAGACCCCCTCAGGCATTTCTTTTTTTCATATAGGTATGATCTGATTAAAAAAAAAAAA
>NW_028018520.1:0-703 GCF_054177405.1 Leptonychotes weddellii
TATTTATTCATTTGACAGAGAGACACAGTGAGAGAGGGAACACAAGCAGGGGGAGTAGGAGAGGGAGAAGCAGGCTTCCCACGGAGCAGGGAGCCCAGTGCGGGGCTCAATCCCAGGACCCTGGGATCATGACCTGAGCTGAAGGCAGACACTTAACGACTGAGCCACCCAGGCGCCCCTCATGTTTTCAATTATTAAAAAATTTTGAGGCTTGTTTTATGGCCCAACATATGGTCTATCCTGGAGAATGTTCCATGGGTGCTTGAGAGGAATGTGTATTCTGCTGCTCTGGGAGGGAAATGTTCTATTATATTTGTAGATCTATTTTGTTTATGGTGGCATTCACATTTTATATTTCCTTGTTGGTCTTTTGTCAAGGTGGCTATCCTTTCTTTTTTTTTTTTTTTTTTTAAAGATTTTATTTATTTATTTGTGAGAGACAGAGAGAGAGAGAGGCAGAGGAGAAGCAGGCTCCCAGGGACCAGGGAGCCCGATGCAGGACTCGATCCCAGGACTCTGGGATCACGACCTGAGCTGAAAGCAGACGCTTAACCATCTGAGCCACCCAGGCGCCCCTATCCTTTCTTTAAAGTAGACTTTGGGAGCAGTTTTTTTCCAGAAAAATTAAGCAGAAAATACAGAATTCCTGTATATTCCCTCCCCCTCCCCATTTTTCCTATTATTAACATCTCATACTAGTGTG
>NW_028018521.1:0-703 GCF_054177405.1 Leptonychotes weddellii
ATCCTTTAATTCTTTAATATCGTCGTCTGATCCGCCCAATTCAACTGCTGACTTTAGCAACTGACGCGCTGTCTCTAGTTTTTGCTGACTGATATAAGACCCAAACTTCAACGAACCAAGCTGACAGTCTAATGACTCTGTACTAAGGTCGCTAGCAATATCGTTATTAATATTGCTACTAATCCCACTTTGTAAAAAATTGCTTACTTGAGTCTCAGAATAGGGCATATATTTATCATAAGTCTCACTGTCTTCTAATACCGTACTAATAGAGTCTTGGTATTTTGTCTTAAAGTCATCGCTACAAGCATTCAAATATTGGTTTATTTGTGTCGATGATAGAGATGATGATAGGGACGGTGCGATTAGGTCGCTAGGTATTGGCACGATAGTCGATTTAGCCGTTTGATTACTTGCCGTTACGCCAGTTACTAGCGTGGGGGCAGCCCTTTTATAGGTCTGATTAACAGAGGCGGTAACCTCAGCGCTTGCAGGTAAGGTCAAAAGCCCTAGTGCAAAGGCAACACCTAGAGACAATAGCTTAAATTTACGCTGGTATTTTGGTTGGTTTATGAGAGTATGCGCTAGCATAAAGTTATCCTTTGCTATAAATGTATAAGTTTAAAATAATTCCAGCACTCAGTATAACGTAAAAACTCCTTACCTACTGATGTAGATAAGGAGCTTTGACTTGCTAACTATT
>NW_028018522.1:0-703 GCF_054177405.1 Leptonychotes weddellii
CCTCTATCCAGTTGTATATTTTTAAAAATTTGTACTCGAAATAATATTTCATATATGGATGTATAATTTTTAATCACTTTATTGAATTATAGTTGACATATAAGTAATTCAACATCTTGAAAGTATACAATTTAATAAGTTTTGCCACAGGCATGCAAAGATGTCATTCCTAGGTGAAGATATATGTCCCTTCCTCTCAAAAATCTCGTGTCTTCTTTATTCTCTTCATTCCCACCCCTTTGACCTTCCTTCCCCATGTTCCCATGAAACCTTATATTTGTTTTGTTGTTATAGATTAGTGTGCATTTTTTAGAATTTTGAGAAGACCTAGGAGCACCCTGATATAGGAGCACCCAATATAACTTGGGGCTGGGGTTATATTTCTTAATTTTTCTTAATTTTTCTTAATTAACCCATTGCTCCATGTTATTGCAAGTATCCACAGTTTTTCTTCTTTCTTTTTTTTTTTAAGATTTTATTTATTTAAGAGACCAAGAGAGATAGCGAAAGACGGAACACAAGCAGGAGGAGTGGGAAAGGGACAAGCAGGCTTCCCGCTGAGCGGGGAGCCCGATGCGGGGCTTGATCCCAGGACCCTGGGACAGGGCAGGCGCTTAACAACTGATGAGCCACCCAGGTGCCCCCAAAGTGTTTTTTTCTTTTTTACATTGGAAGGATGCAGAAAGTTTTTTTTTATTCATTC
>NW_028018523.1:0-703 GCF_054177405.1 Leptonychotes weddellii
AAAAAAAAGATTCTATTAAAAATGGCCACTGGCTCAATCCTCGTTTTCCATGATTCCTCTTCTACCCACTTTTCTCCATTTCTGCTGCTATCAACAAGCACCTCCCCACTCTCCCCTGCAGGCTGTGTGGCTCCCGGGCCTCTCTGACTTCGCTCTCGTGACTACTGTCCCTGCTGATGTCAGGGGGCACAGCCTTTGTTGGATACATATGCTAAGCTTTATTTTACAATAGTTGACATTTACAGAAAAACCGCAAGGACAGTACAGAGAGTTCCCAGACACCCAGGGCCAGTTTCCCCGGGAAATGTTAACACTGAAGTGAGCGCCGGGCACTTGTCACAACTAATGAACCAACACTGGTGTCTGATGATAAACTAAACAGATGTATTCGGATCTCACGGGTCTTCCCCAATGTCCTTTTTCTCCTCCAGGGTCCCATCCCGGATCCCACATTCCGTTGTTACAACTGCTTAGGCTCCACTGGGCTGTTACAGTATCTCAGACTTTCTTTGTATTTGATGACCTGGACAGTTTTGAGAAGTCTTGTCAGGCATTCTGTAGCATGTCCTTCAATTTGGGTTTGTCTGATGTTTTCTCACGGTTAGATGGGGTTCTGGGTTTTGGGGGGAAGATGACGTGATGAAGGGTCCTTCCCACCCCATCATGTCCACGGTGATGCACCATGTACAGGACATTCGTATGA
>NW_028018524.1:0-703 GCF_054177405.1 Leptonychotes weddellii
ACAAATCAGTGATCACCAAGACAGCATGGTACTGGCACAAAAACAGACATACAGACCAATGGAACAGAATAGAGAACCCAGATATGGACCCTCAACTCTATGGTCAAATAATCTTTGACAAAGCAGGAAAAAACATGCAATGGAAAAAAGACAGTCTCTTCAATAAATGGTGCTGGGAAAATTGGACAGCCACATGCAGAATGAAACTCGACCAATCTCTAACACCACTCACAAAGATAAACTCAAAGGGGATGAAAGACCTCAATGTGAAACAGGAATCCATCAAAATCCTAGAGGAGAACATAGGCAGTAACTTCTTTGACATCAGCCATAGCAACTTCTTTCAAGATACATCTCCAAAGGCTAGTGAAACAAAAGCAAAAATGAACTTTTGGAACTTCATCAAGATAAAAAGCTTCTGCACAGCAAAGGAAACAGTCAACAAACAAAGAGGCAACCCACAGAATGGGAGAAGATATTTGCAAATGACATTACAGATAAAGGGCTGGTATCCAAAATCTATAAAGAACTTCTCAAACTCAACACCCAAAAAACAAATAATCAAGTCAAAAAGTGGGCAGAAGAGATGAACAGACACTTCTCTGAAGAAGACATACAAATGGCTAACAGACACATGAAAAAATGTTCATCATCATTAGCCATCAGGGAAATCCAAATCAAAACCGCACTGAGATACCACCTT
>NW_028018525.1:0-703 GCF_054177405.1 Leptonychotes weddellii
ATTGCACTACTAGGTATTTATCCAAAGGATACAGAAATAGTGATTTGAAGGCGCACATGCACCCCAATGTTTATAGCAGCAATGTCCACAATAGCCAAAATATGGAAAGAGCCCAGATGTCCATCAATTGATGAATGGTAAAAGAGGATGTATATCCATCTAACTATCTATTATCTATCTATCTATCTATCTATCTATCTATCTATCTATCTCTCTATCATCTATACACACATAAACACACAGTGGATTATTACTGAGCCATCAAAAAGAATGAAATCTTGCCATTTGCAATGGCGTGGATGGAACTAGAAGGTATCATGTTAAGCAAAATAAGTCAGTTAGAAAGAGACAAATACCATATGATTTCATTTATATGTGGAATTTAAGAAACAAAACATGAACATAGCGGAAGGGAAGGAAAAAATAAAACAACATGAACACAGGGGCGCCTGGGTGGCTCAGTCGTTAAGCGTCTGCCTTCGGCTCAGGTCATGATCCCAGGGTCTTGGGATCGAGCCCCACATCGGGTTCGCTGCTCAGCGGGAAGCCTGCTTCTCCCTCTCCCACTCCCCCTGCTTGTGTTCCCTCTCTCGCTGTGTCTCTCTCTGTCAAATAAATAATAAAATATTAAAAAAAAAAAAAAAAACATGAACACAGAGAGGGAGGCAAACCATAAGAAACTCTTAACTATAGGGAACAAACT
>NW_028018526.1:0-11203 GCF_054177405.1 Leptonychotes weddellii
GTAATTTTGGGTACTTGTTGTTCACCAATGATATTCTGGTTTTGGAACAATATTATAAATTTCTCACAGGCTAATGGACAATTATGAACAAATTTGCTATGCCTTGTTTTATTATAGCTAATAGGCTACATAAATATGATTCTAGTGGATGCTAATGGACTGGGTCCCTTCTGAGGATTCATGCAATTGTTGCATTTTGGATTGTCTTTAGACAACTACAGTTGTGTGCTAGTGAAGGTGCCATTTTTAAAGGAGAAAATTTTATCATGGAGAAAATATTGACGTCCGGGTAAATCCTGGGGAGGTTTGCCTTGAGCATCATGCCGTGCACACACCAGCTGGTGTTCTCTCCCTGCTCTGCCTGCAAGTGCACTGTTACCAAAATCAGCGATTAATGGTTGAAAAAGTCTGAAAAATGGATATCCCTTTGACCTTTCTAAGGTTTGTCATTTAGTTGACATACCCATTACCTCAAAAATCAAATGTGTTTGTCTAAACATTATTCTGATGTTTACTTTGGGCACGAAAGGGCAGACAGCTGACCACGGACCCGCTGACAGTGATCAATTCAGCCCCGAATCTTGTCACTTTCCCTGTTTATTCTGCTATCAATCTCCCCTTTGCCTGCCACCACGGCCACTTTCTGCTGCTCAGGCGCTTTTAAAACTAACAATAATCCAATTTAGAATTGATCAATGAGAATGTGTGGTCAGTAAGCAAAATGACAAAGTCTGCATGTAACCGCTGACCACAGTCAGAGGTATATTTTATACGGGCTGAAGGTAAATTTTAATTAATTAATTAATTAATTAAATTCTAACAGCATGTGAGCCTCTTCTCTGGGTTTTTTTAAAAGTCAGATCCTCTAAGTTTTATTGTCTTAGAAATGGGGAAACTAGGCTAGAACCAGTATCTTCTGGAATAGTGTGTCCGGGAGAACGTCCTGTGAGGGTGGGGATGGTCTATATCTGTGCTGTCCAATGTGGAAGCCAGCAGCCTCCTGTGGCTGAACTTGAACTATGGCCTGTGCAACCGAGGAACTATATGTTTAATTTTATTTAATTTAAATTAATTTGAAGTCAAAGTTAAGTTGCTTTGTATGGGTAGTGGCTCCAATACTGGACAGCTCAATTCTGGAATGTTGAGATTTTTGTGATCAGGTGAGGTTTGCCAGTGCTGTTTGGAATGTCATTCTGTCTAGACCCTGTGTATCAGGAGGTCATCGTCTCTGGCCTGATCCAACACGGCCAAAAACCAGGCAAGAGAAGTTCAAGGAGATAGTCAAAGTCTTGCCCACATCCTAAAGACACTCTCATGTCTGACCAAGGCACCCTTCCTGGTCCACAGAAGTGGGGTTCCCTCTATGGTTAGAGGGCCTGGATGCTGGTCTGCAGGGATGTCTTCTGCCCCGCAGAGAGTAAAGCTCCAATATGAGAAGGGAGCATGCAGAGCTGGTGCAGGAGAGAGAAGTGGGTTACTTTTCTTAAAAGCCCCCCAAGCTAAACCCCATTCTGGGTTGCATCCCAGGTCTCGTTTCCAAGACAGAATGCTTCTTTGGGTTCCCAGTGCCAAGTGGCTCCTGGCTTCCAGGCATGACCAGACCCCTCTCTGGGTTGTAGGTTTTTGGTTCCTGAATTGACTGGGCTCCTGGACCCTGCTTTTTTTTTTTTTCTTTTCTCCTTCCCTCAACCTCAAACTCAATTTTTGCCAAATCCAACAGTGGGGAGTCATTTGATGGATTTCTTAAGATGATTTGAAAAATCACTTCTTATACTGAACACCACATCTGAAACTAATGATGTACTATAAGTTGGCTAATTGAATTTAAATTTTAAAAAGTTTAAAAAAAATTAAAAGAAAAGAAAAATCACTTCTTAAAATGTTACCTTCAATGAGCAAATAGTTTAAAAACTAATTGCTGTTAAGGTTAGAACTATATATGGTATTTGGGAGTCTTTTTAAAAAACATGAAGTCAATTTAGCTTTTATCTCTAGATAGATATAAGTCAAAAGCTAGATTAGAAATTTTTTTTTTTTTAAAAACCACATCACTTATTTGAAATTCAAAGTTTAGGGGGGAAATTAGGAGCAAGTAGAAACATTTTATGAGGGCTGTATTATAATGAATGGAGATTTAGAATGCTGTCCCACATTATTGTCTTAGAAGGAAAGTGGTCTGGGTATTCTCTTGAGGGAAATTCCAAATCTATAAATCTTGTGTTATTTATCTACTAAAAACAACAACAAAATGAAAAACAAAAGCCAGTTCTTATTTTAAAAGAATGGAAAAAGTTTTATTTCCTGAAAATCTTAAGTAGGAAAAAACAATTTAATTTTGGGCATTTAAAAAAATACAGTTTTTAACAAAGCTTTATGTGACATCCTATAAGAATTGGACAGTGACAACAAAGGGATATCTCATAATGAGAAGGTCCTTGAATTAAAAAAATATATATGTATCCCATCCATGGTTCTACTACCCAAAGACAGACACTGTTAATATTTTCTTATATTTCTTTCTAATCCTTATTCTATTTGTTTTCAATTTAAATGTAAAGGCCATGCATATACCATTTTTTATCCCACTTTCCACACTCAACATATAACCTATTTTCTATCTTATTATATTATATTATATATAAATTATATTATTTATAAATATAATTTTTTGCAGTTACATAATAATTAGTGAAGTGAGTACACATATTTGTGCAACATTCTATTTTTTCCTGAATTAGATTATTTTTGAAAAAAAATTTTTTTGCACTATTGTAAATAATGCGTCTCAATATTCAGGATTATTTTCTTAGACTCCATTCTCAAAAGTGGACTTCCTGAGTTATAGAATATAAACATTATAAGGCTCTTTACCAAATTGCTTTCCAAAAGGCTTATCCCAAAATATCAGCAATATTCGAGAGTACCCTTTCCACAGTCCCCGCATCAGCAATGGATACTATTATTTTTTTAAAAAATCTTTGCTAATTTGATAGGGGTCAAATGTGACTTCATTGTTATTTTAATGCACCATTCCTTGATTACCAGTGAAAGAAAGCATTTTCCACACATTTGTTGATTAGTTATATTTCCTTTCTGGAAATTGCCTATTCACATCCTTTGTCAATTTATCTATTAGAGCTTCAGTATTTTAAAATTTAATTTGATTAACCTCTTTCTATATAAGGATATTAGTACATTGTCTGTAAAGTATTTCCTGTGACTCTTTTTCCCCAAATATGATGCTTGTCTTTTAATTTTGTTCAGTTTATTTATTTTGGATGAACAGGGACTTAAATTTTTAACTTAATAAAATAGATTAATGTTTTTATTCTACACTTAGTAAATTGTATCTCCTCCAGTGATGGTAAATTTTAAAAAAATTTTTTCTTCTTGATTTTTTATATTGATATTTTATATTTAATTTTTAAATTTTCTGGAATTTATTTGGGTGAATAATTTTAGGTGAGCATCTGAATAGATTTTTGTTTCATCAAATAATCAACTGCATGAAGGGAACTTACTCATGAAATGACTTATCCTTCCTCATTCATTTAAAATGTTTCTTCTACCATTATATACATACATATTTTTTAGTTTATGAGAGAGTCCATTTCTTGATATTATGTTCTGGTGATTTTCAGTTTAAACTTGTTCCAGAATTTCAATGTTTCACTTACTATCAATTTATACCATTGGTCATTGGCTGACTGGTCTAGAATCTTCCCAATGTTACTCTTTTTGAAGGTGTTTTGTTTTATTTTAGCATGTGTGTGTGTGTGTGTGTGTGCGCACGCACCATGGGAGGAGTGAGTATTGATTATGGACTTTTTTACTGACATATTTTGAATTTTACTTTTTCCAAATTCTTCTCATTTCTGCAACCCAGAGTCTTTCCTGACCCTTCCAGGTGGAAAAAACTTTATTCCCTCTCTTTCTCCTGCATGTCATTGTCTGTACCTCTCTTAGAACATCATAGGGCACCTAGGTGGCTCAGTCAGTTAAGCAGCTGCCTTCGGCTCAGGTCATGATCCCGAGGTCCTGGGATAGAGCCCCGCATGGGGCTCCCTGCTAAGCAGGGAGTCTGCTTCTCCCCCTCCTCCCCACTTGGCTCTCTCTCTCTCAGATAAATAAATAAAAGATCTTTTTTTTTTTTAAAGATTTATTTATTTGAGAGAGCGAGAATGAGAGAGAGAGGGAGAGTACATGAGAGGGGGGAGGGTCAGAGGGAGAAGCAGGCTCCTCGCTGAGCAGGGAGCCTGATGCGGGACTCGATCCCAGGACTCCGGGATCATGACCTGAGCCGAAGGCAGTCGCTTAACCAACTGAGCCACCCAGGCGCCCAATAAAAGATCTTAAAAAGAAAAAGAACATCATTACTCACTTGTTTCCTTGTACTATAGTTGTTTGTGGACAAATCTCATTTTTATCTAATTACGTATCTATGTATGTAGACAGAATAATGGCCCCCAAAGATGTCCATATCCTAATCTCCAGAACCTGTGAATATCACCTTACATGGCAAGAGGGACTTTGCAGATGTGATTAAGGATTTTGAGATGGAGAGATTGTCCTGGGTTCTACAGGTAGCCTTAAACGTATTCATAAGGGTCTTTGTAAAAGGGAGACAAAGAGACAGCTCACCCGGAGAAGGAGATGTGACCATAGAGGAAGAGATTGGAGCAATGTCGTCAGGAGCCACTGGAAGATGGAAGAAGCAAGGGACAGATTATCCACTAGAGCTTCAAGAAAGAACCAGCCCAGTTGACATCTTGATTTTCACTACTTAAGACTCATTCTGGACTTCTGACCTCCAGAACTGTGAGAGAATAAAACTATGGGGGTGTTTTTGTTTTTGTTTTTGAGCCACTAAATTTGTGGTAATTTGTTACAACAGCACTCAGAAACTAAGACTGGTCTCCCCCACATCCTAAAGGCAATAACATACTTACCCAGAGCGCCCTTCAGGTCTGGTATGGAGAGCTCTCTTTGGAAGGATGAGGGTGGGAGCTCTCCAAACCCTGCCCGAGGAGTGATGCATAGAGAGCGGCTTCTGGTTTTGTTCTGCTTTTCAGAATTTGGTCCAGTTCTGGATCCAGGAGCAGGACCTCCTACACACATGATCCTTTTTCCTCTGAGGCCACAGCTTCATGCTCTGGTTTTGTCGCAAATGAAGTTTAGTTTATCATTTATCAGTTTTCAGGAGATGAATTCAAAATCACGGTGGCCAAGAATTAATTCTACTCTATAGGAGTTACTTTCAGGATTACCACTGAAAGCCACAAATTAAAAAGAAATGAGTTCAAGAGAGAAGCGTGAATGACCACATCGATAGAAGTTTTCACTGAACATTCTTCTTTGCAGCTTATCTATCGTATCAAGTGAATTTGAACACATATTATTGGAATTTAGCAATACTGTGCTTTATGTGGTGTATATATATGTATTTATTATTTAGTGTGGCATATATTTATTTAAACAAATGCTTTCTTTTAATTCTATTTACCCATCCAATATCTTTGTGGGTAGGAGAAGAACCATTATACACATTTTCCTGAATACAAAAGTGGACTAGAAAAAGGAAGCCATTTATCCAATATCTTATTTATTTATGCATCAAGATTTAGAGGATCGGGAAAAGGCTAGGCATTGTGCTACGTTTCCATTGATTTGAAGATGAACGAGACACAACATTGGCCTTGAAGGGTATCGCAGAAAGCAGGATGAACAAGCCAGGAAGTGCTTTCAGTTCATTTGGAGAGGGTCTCACTTAGTGGGAGGTATGTAAGGGACAATGGAGGGGTGTTGTGGTTTTCAACCTTGGTTGCACATTAGAATAATCCTTAGGAGTTAAAAAAAAAATACTCAGCTGTAGACCCTAGCCCAGACTATGTGAATCACAGTCTCTGTTTGTGGAACTTGGAATCAGCTGGGTAGAGAGAGGAGGAGAAGGATGAAACACACAAAGGGAACTTCATGCGTATAAAGGAGTTTAGGGAACAGCAAACAGGTCGTTGACCTAATGTAGGCTGCTTCATCCCCACAGTCTCCACTCTGGTTAGCTGAAGGCTTATTGGAGAGAACCCTGGGGAGGAACAGAGATATGTGGAGGCATGGGGTGGGGGGAAGCTACAATTTGCTGAGCACCTCTGGGCGCCATGCACTGTACTGGGCTCACACATTCTCTCATTAGTTGTTGTAAGACTTGCTGAGTAATGTGTCATTATCCAGTCTGACACAGAAGGAACCCAAGGCTTGGGGTGGTTGGGAAGCTTTCTCAGGGTCACAAAGCTGGTTAGTTTCTAGAGACTTGACTTCCATATACTGGGCTGCCTTGCATCATTGAGGTAAGTCATTGAAGAAATGCCCAGCTCTGGGGGCTTTACTAAGAATGTTGATGTTTGAGTTGAGTCTGTTTACTGGGTGGGAATGGGAAAGAGGATGAAATAGCATTTGTGACACATACACCCAATGGATGGCTCAGATGAATGGAGCAATGACACTTTTGCAGAGGGATCCAAGCAATTTGGTATGTCTCAGCATGGATTGATGTGGAGGAGAGGGACAACAAAAATCCATTTTATGAGTTATTAATCCATCGTTAATAACAGTATGCTACCACTCACAATGAAACTTTTGGGCAGAAACACTACATTTTGACGTTCTAGATGGTCAGTGGAGCGTTCCATGCTACTTAGTATGTAGGACTTTCCAGGCTGGTGTCGACACATAACTGGGTGATAGCAGAAGGAATGCTTTAGCTTTCCAATACTCTTAGAGACTTGTTTCTTTTACTGCGTTAGGATAGATTAGGGGAAATTGCAAATATGATTACCTTGACAGATGTTTTCTTTTGTTGAGTTTTTATCTGCCATTTTCTTTGCCCAATTTCAATAGTCAGCCTGATGTGGTTCAAAGTTTTTGCTAGGGGAATGTTTTCATATGTTAATATAAGTAAATTCTATATTTCTATGAATAAATATTTACTTTCTCTTAGAAAAATATGAGCAAATCTTCAACTCTCTCTGGTTTCAACCAACTCTAGCACTCATAGTCTCTATAGTCATTTTTGAATCCCCACAAATACACAAGCCTCTACATACATACTTATATCCCACTCAATGGACATCAGTTTGTTATTAAGATAATAATCTCTCAGCAGGATAGTCTCCCCTGATGGCCCAGTCAATACATTTATAGAATGTAATTAAACCATATCACTTCCATGACAGGAAATTGATGACCTTTTAATTATTTCAAGATAACTGAATATGTAATCATTTTCTCTAACTGGGAGAGAACTGTGTATTTTGAATAAATTGAAAGTAGAATACAAATACTTACTTGTTTTGTTTATAAGCTGCAGTTCTGCACTCACGTTGCACAAGACATCATTTTGGGATACTTTCCACAGGATTTAGGAAAACAATTTAGAAAAGCCAGCGTTAAACACAGAGATTAATACTTAGTAAACAGTGGTTCCAAGACTCTTGATGATTATTGGATTTGGGAAAGATCTATCACTACCACCATGGAATTTCATATTGTGGATAAACTCTCAATTATTTTTAAGACTGCCTGGTGGAAAATTTATAGCAAGGAGTTTTCTAAAAGAGTTAAACTAGATCAAGGTCTGCTTATAAAATCAGAGCTGTGGAGTGGGGTTAATTCCCATGGAGAGGACTGAGTTGCAGCACACTTTTATTATGTGTCATTTGGGGTGACCTAGTGTGATGGGACATTACAATATCCATATTATCCAAATCAAAGATGTGTGATATGTGTAAGTGTTCTTATGGGAATAATGGAACATAATATTTCAAATTACCATTATTTCACACATCGGATGACATAGCTTTTATATCTCTAGTGTGGCTGATCTTCCCCATTTGAAAATATATTTTATAACTCCCTTGAATAAGAAAATTTTCAACTTCTACACTATGTGTATGGGTGATTAAAAAAAAATCTATCCAAATGGGATCATTACTTTGCAATCAGAGACAATAAAATAATTTTGTCTCCCCACATGGACTACAAATGTGAAAAACACTCTTCTCACCATCTTCCATTAAGAGAAGGGAGAATTTGTGCTACCACTTGAAAAATTAACTACTTAATCTTCAGCTGAAATTCCAGTCAGCAAAATTAATGGGGAGTGGGACAATTTTGCTAGAAACACCCCATGGTGAGTGCTTTTGATTTATAGCTGGACAGATTCAATGTGTAAGTTATGCCTAGAAGCAGCTCTTTACTGGATATATTTTATAAATAAATTAGTATAGTGACTTGCACACATTATATTTAAAATTTTCTTTTCTTTAAAAAAATGTGGCAAGCATGTTCTGAAACATTTCTTTAATCCAAGCTTCTCTTTAGAAAACAGTTTGGAATGTTATGGATCTTTTCCCTTAACTTTAAAGACAGCATTAGGAATATTCAAATGTTAATTCCAGTGATGTGAAACAATATTCTGATTTTTAAAATTATTATGACTGTGCATGTTGATTTGGAGTATATCCCCCTTGTGCCAGAAAAAAAAAAAAAAAACCTTAGGGAGGTTGTTCTTATGTTCCTGACAAATTAGGTGGGCGAAGGCAGAGCAATAAATGGAAAGCAAGCTTTCCTTCTCTTGAACTCCACAAGCAGAACATGAAGTACTAGAGGGCAGGGGTAGATCAGAGTGACTATGATCAGCACTTAGTATGTGTAGGAGGACCTCAGTCAAATACTTTTTTACTTTGCTTCACCAATAAGCCTTTCTTGAATGCTGGCCTTGTGCTGGGGGCTGGAGATTTAGGGTTGATGGAAAGAGGATTCCTGTTTTTAACAAGTCGGAAGTTAAGTGGAAGAGACATGTCTTGTATCATGGAGTATGTATAAGAATAGAGATTCATATGTTGGAAAACTGAAGAAAAAATGATAAATCCTGCATGAGAGGGGAACCACATGTCCACACAAAAGTGATATTTGAGTTGAGTCCTGAATACTTGCATAGATATTTATAAAGAAAGAGCAAAAGTAGGTGAGGTTCCTCCACACCTTCTTGGCTTGCTCTTCTTAAACAAGTTTGCTTCACGAACTGAGGGATGTGGGTGCTAATGAATCTCTCCTGTGTTATTCTAGCCACTCACATTTTAGCAGATGGCCCATTCCGATTTTTTTTCCATGAAAATGGGGGTGTGCAATATTCTCAATTTTACCAGCATTAAAATATCAGTAACAATAAAATAAGCACAGAAGTCTTTTAACTTTTCATTGTTGGTAGCTTTTAAGTGATCAATGCAGGGTGATGTTAAGAAACACGGATGTCATGACAACACTGCTTAAAATGGATTGAAACATCATTTTATTCTAAGCTGTGAATTTCTTGATTAAAAAAAATTCTTTTCAGTGACCTAATTTCCTATGTATATATATCAAATGACACCTGAATCATGTTAAAGCCTTAACCTTTTTCCATTTCCTGTTGTAAAACTACCTGAATTTGACATCTTTTTAAGTGGAGTTGAAATTGTTTTCACTTGTGATGTCAGAATACAGATAATGCTCAAATTGATGCTTGGTGATATTTATCTTAAATACCTCATTTTCTGAGATGTCTTCTTTTATTTTAAGGAAGAATAAAATTCCATTTTGAGTCTCCCTAGAGTTAAAAATTGTACAAATTCCCTATTGATTACTTGAACCCCACAGTTCTAATGACTGAACAGATAAGAAGCAAGTGCATTGCAAGCCTCCAGCCAGTTGCTGGATCTTAGTGCAAAGGCTGGAGCAGGAAAGGTTGTTGACTGGGTTTATATTCCAACCTGTCTGACTCTCCCACTGGTGGGCAGGGTTCCCCACGAGTTACCCCCATCCCTTCAACACTGGCCCTAAGGGGTATGGTCTCTACACTATTCTCTCTAACTGCTTTCTCAAATACCTGCCATGGTCCATCTTGAGTATATTCATGTTCCCGTTCAAACCACTATAGTGAGCACATACTGTGTGCCAAGTACTATCCTAGGCTAAAGCAGTGAAAAATGAGACAGGATTTCTGTCTCTCATGGAAATAAACTATAAGAAAGTAAACCAAGAAGAAATAAGGTAATTTGGGGTTGCAATAAGTACTGTATCCCAAAACATAAAATAAAATAAAATAAAATAAAATAAAATAAAATAAAGTGGGAGGGGGAGGAGCAAGATGGTGGAGGACTAGGAGACCTAAATTTCGTCTGGTCCCAGGAATTCAGCTAGATAGGGATCAAACCATTCTGAACACCTACAAACTCAACAGGAGATCAAAGAAAAGAATAGCAGCAACATTCTGAACAGAAAAGCGACCACTTTCTGGAAGGTAGGACATGTGGAGACGTGAATCCGAGGTGATATTCGGGAAGATAGGGCCTCCATCAGCTGCTACCCGCAAGTGATAGAGCAGCGGAGCACAAAATCGGAACTTTTAGAAGTCTGCTCCGCTGAGGGACATCGCTCCAGTGTCTAAGCGGGGAGGTGGAACCCTCGCGGGACAGTGTGGTCTCAGGACCCTCAGGGTCACAGAAAGACCGGAGGTGCCTGAGTGCGGCAGAGCTCCCAGGTATCAGAGTGGGGAAGCCAGCTGCAGAGACGGAGCCCAGGCGCGGGCTCTCAGCTCGGGGTTGCCATAAACCGTGATCTATGGCATAGTTGGGCCACTGCTCTTCCAACAGGGACCCAAAAAGCGGCAGATCCGGGGAGATGCCCCTTCCTCCCTTGGGATGAGCTGCACGGGAGCGCACCACAGGGAACTGCTGGGTTTGGAGACTCCAAACGGGGTCAGTTGCCAGAGATAGAAATGCTTGGTCACAGGCTGGGTGAGCATGGAGTGTGGCCGGAGATGAGGAGACTGGAGTGAGTGATTGCTTTTCTCCAGGGGCTCACTAAGGAGTGGGGACCCAAGTTCTTGGCTCCTCTGCACGGAGTTTGGGAGGCCACCATTTCACTCTCACCCTCCAAAGCTGTACGGAAAGCTTGCAAGGAACAAAAGCTCCCGAGAACAAACCCAAGCAGATGACTTAGTCCGGACCTGGCAAGGGCAGGGCAATTCCACCTCCGGCAAAGACATGTGAGAACCACAGCAACAGGCTCCTCCCCCAGAAGATCAGCAAGAACAGCCAGCCAAGGCCAAGTTTGGCAGAACTCCAGCACTAGGGGAATGCTGCACATAGAATTCATGGCTTTTTCC